>NW_027043482.1:0-90705 GCF_036013475.1 Columba livia
TAGAAAGAAGAAAGAAAGAAAAAGAAGAAAGAAGAAAGAAGAAAGAAAGAGAAAGAAGTAGAAAAAAGAAAGAAAGAAGAAAGAAAGAAAGAAAGAAAGAAGAAAGAAAGAAGGAAGAAAGAAGAAAGAAAGAAGTAAGAAAGAAGTAAGAAATAAGTAAGAAAGAAGAAAGAAAGAAGAAAGAATAAGAAAGAAGAAGAAAGTAGAAAGAAAGAAGTTACAAAGAAGTAAGAAAGAAGTTAGAAAGAAGTAAGAAAGAAGAAAAAAAAAGTAAGAAAGAAGTAAGAAAGAAGTAGAAAGAAAGAAGAAAGAAAGAAGAAAGAAAGAATAAAGAAGAGAAAGAAGAAAAAGAAAGAAGAAAGAAAGAAGAAAGAAGAAGAAGAAAGAAGTAAGAAAGAAGAAGAAAGAGAGAAGAAAGAAAGAAGAAAGAAGAAGAAAGAAAGAAGAAGGAAAGAGAGAAGAAAGAAAGAAGAAAGAAAGTAGAAGAAAGAAGAAAGAAAGAAAGAAAGAAAGAAGAAAGAAAGAAGAAAGAAGAATGAAAGAGAAGAAAGAAGAAAGAAAGAAGAAGAGAGAGGAAGAAAGAAAGAAGAAAGAAAGAAGAAAGAGACAGAAAGAGAGAAGAAAGAGAAGAATAAAGAAGAAATAGAAAGAAAGAAGAAAGAAGACAGAAGAAAGAGAAAAGAAATAAGAAAAAAAAGAAGAAATAAAGAAGAAAGAAAGAAGGAAGAAAGAAAGAAGAAAGAAAGAAGAAAGAAAGAAGAAATAGAGAAGAAAGAGATGAAGAGAGAAGAAAGAAATAAGTAGAAAGAAGAAAGAAGAAGTAAGAAAGAGTAAGAAAGAAGCAAGAAAGAAGTAAGAAAGAGTAAAAGAAAGAAAAAGAAGAAAGAAGAAAGAAAGAAAGAAAGAAGTAAGAAAGAAGTAAGAAAGAAGAAAGAATAAGAAAGAAAGAAAGAAAAGAAGAAAAAAGAAGAAAGAAAGAAGAAAGAAGGAAGAAAGAAAGAAGAAAGAAAGAAGGAAGTAAGAAGAAGAAAGAAGTAAGAAAGAAGTCAGAAAGAAGTAATAAAGAAGTAAGAAAGAAAGAAGAAAGAAAGAAAAGAAAGAAGAAAGAAGAAAAGAAGTAAGAAAGAAGTTAGAAAGAAGTAAGAAAGAAAGAAGCAAGAAAGAAGAAAGAAAGAAAGAAAAAAAAGAACAAAGAAAGAAAGAAGAAAGAAGAAAGAAAGAAGAAAGAAGAAAGAAAGAGAGAAGAAAGAAAGAACAGAAGAAAGTAGAAAGAAAGAAAGAAAGAAAGAAGAAAGAATAAAGAAAGAAAGAAGAAAGAAAGAAGAAAGAAAGAAGAAAGAAAGAGAAAGAAAGAGAAAGAAAGAAGAAGAAAGAAGAAAGAAAGAAGAAAGAAAGAAAGATGTAAGAAAGAAGCAAGAAGAAGTAAGAAAGAAGTTAGAAAGAAGTAAGAAAGAAGTAAGAAAGGAAAGAAGAAAGAAGTAGAGAAAGAAGTAAGAATGAAGTAAAGAAAGAAAGAAAGAAGTAAGAAGAAGTACGAAAGAAGAAGAAAGAAGTAAGAAAGAAAGAAGAAAGAAGTAAGAAAGAAGTACGAAAGAAGTAAGAAAAAGTAAGAAAGAAAGAAGTAAGAAGAAGTAAGGAAAGAAGTAAAGAGAAGAAAGAAAGAAAGAAGAAAAAGTAAGAAGGAAAGAAGAAGAAGAAAGAAAGAAAGAAGAAAGAAAGAAGAAAGAGAAGAAAGAAAGAAGAAAGAAAGAAAGAAAGAGAAAGAAAGAAGAAAGAACGAAGAGAAGAAGTAAGAAAAGAAAGAAAGAAAGAAAGAAAGAAGAGAGAAAGAAAGAAGTAAGAAAGAAGTAAGAAAGAAAGAAAGAAGAAAGAAAGAAGAAAGAAAGAGAGAAGAAAGAAGAAGAAAGAAAGAAGAAAGAAAGAAGAAAGAGAGAAAAAGAAAGAAGAAAGAAGAAGAAGAAAGAAAGAAAGAAAGAACAAAGAAACAACGTAGAAAGAAAGAAGAAAGAAGAAAGAAAGAATAAAGAAGAAAGAAGAAAGAAAGAAGAAAGAAAGTAGAAAAAAGAAAGAAAGAAGAAAGAAAGAAAGAAAGAAGAAGAAAGAAAGAAGAAGAAAGAAGAAAGAAAGAAGTAAGAAAGAAGAAGAAAGAAGTAAGAAAGAAGAAAGAAAGAAGAAAGAAGTAAGAAAGAAGAAAAAGAAGAAAGAAAAAAGTAAGAAAGAAGTAGAAAGAAGTAAGAAAGAAAGAAGAAAGAAAGAAGAAAGAAGAAAGAAAGAAAGAAAGAAGAAAGAAAGAAAGAAGAAAGAAGAAGAAAGAAAAGAAGAAAGAAAGAAGTAAGAAAGAAGAAAGAAGAGAGAAGAAAGAAAGAAGAAGAAGAAAGAAAAGAAGAAAGAAGAGAAGAAAGAAAGAAAGAAAGTAGAAAGAAAGAAAGAAGAAAGAAAGAAGAAAGAAGAAGAAAGAAAGAAAGAAGAAAGAAAGAAGAGAGGGAAGAAAAGAAAGAAGAAAGAAAGAAAGACAAGAAGAGAGAAGAAAGAAAGAGAAAGAAGAAATAGGAAAGAAAGAAGAAGAAAGAAGAAAGAAGAAGAAGAAAGAAAGAAGAAAGAAGAAAGAAAAGAAGAAGAAAGAAAGAAGAAAGAAAGAAGAAAGAAAGAAGAAATAGAGAAGAAAGAGAGATGAAAGAGATGAAAGAAGAAAGTAAGAAAGAAAGAAAGGAAGAAGAGTAAGAAGTAGAAAGAAGAAGAAAGAAGAAGAAGAAAGAAGAAAGAAGAAGAAGAAGAAAGAAGAAAAGAAGATAGAAAGAAGTAAGAAAGATTAAGAATGAAAGAAGAAAGAAGAGAAGAAAGAAAGAAGAAAGAAGTAGAAAGAAGTTAGAAAGAAGTAAGAAAGAAGAAAGAAGAAAGAAGTAAGATAGAAAGAAAGATGTAGAAGAAGTTAGAAAGAATTTAGAAATAAGAAAGGAAGAAGAAGAAGAAGAAGAAAGAAAGAAAGAAGTAGGAAAGAAGTAAGAAAGAAGTAAGAAAGAAAGAAGAAAGAAAGAAGAAAAGAGAGAAGAAAGAGAGAAGAAGAAGAAGAAAGAAAGAAGAAGAAAGAAGTAAGAGAGAAGTAAGAAAGAGAAGAACAGAAGTTAGAAAGAAGTAGAAAGAAGTAAGAAAGAAGTAGAAGAAGTAACGAAAGAAGTAAGAAGAAGAAGAAAGAAAGAAGTAAAATAGAAGTAAAAAGAAAAAGAAGAAAGAAGAAGAAGAAGAAGAAGAAAGAAGAAAGAAGAAAGAAGAAAGAAGAAAGAAAAAAGAAAGAAAGAAGAAAGAAAGAAGAAGAAAGAAGAACGAAAGAAGAAAGAAAGAAGAAAGAAAGAAAGAAGAAAGAAAGAAGAAAGAAAGAAGAAGAGAGAAGGAAGAAGAAAGAAGAAAGAAAGAAGAAAGAAAGAAGAAAGAAAGAAGTTAGAAAGAGTAAGAAGAAGTAAGAAAGAGTAAGAAAGAAGAAGAAAGAAGTAAGAAAGAAGTAAGAAGAAGTAAGAAGAAAGAAAGAAAGAAGTAGAAAGAAATAAGAAAGAAGTTAGAAAGAAGTAAGAAAGAAGAAAAAGAAGTAAGAAGAAGTAGAAAGAAGTAAGAAAGAAGTAAGAAGAAGTAGAAAGAAGTAAGAAGAAGAAGAAAGAAAGAAGTAAGAAAGAAATAAGAAAAAGTTAGAAAGAAGTTAGAAAGATTTAGAATAAGAAAGAAGAAAGGAAGAAGAAAGAAAGAAAGAAGTAAGAAAGAAGTAAGAAAGAAGTAAGAAAGAAGTAAGAAAGAAAGAATAAGAAAGAAGAAAGAAGAAGAAAGAAGAAGAAAAGAAAGTAAGAAAGAAGTATGAAGAATGAAGAAAAAGAAGAAGAAAGAAAGAAGTAAAGAAAGAAGAAAGAAGAAGAAAGAAGAAAAGAAGAAAGAAAGAAGAAAGAAGAAAGAGAGAAGAAAAAGAAGAAAAGAAGAAGGAAGAAAGAGAAGAAAGAACAAAGAAAGAACAAGAAAGAAAGAAGAAAGAAGAAAGAAGAAAGAAAGAAGAAAGAAGAAAGAAGAAAGAAAGAAGAATGAAGTAGAAAAAAGAAGAAAGAAGAAAGAAAGAAAGAAAGAAAGAAAGAAGAAAGAAAGAAGAAAGAAAGAATTGAAAGAAAGAAAGAAAAGAAAGAAGAAAGAAAGAAGACAAGAAAGAAGTAAAGAAAGTAAAGAAAGAAAGAAAGAAGAAGAAGTAGAAGAAAGAGTAAGAAAGAAGTAAGAAAGAAGTAAGAAAGAAGTAGAAAGAAAGAAAGAAGAAAGAAGAAGAAGAAAGAAGTAAGAAAGAAGTAAGAAGAAGAAGAAAGAAGAAAAAGAAGAATGAAGTAAGAAAGAAGTAAGAAAGAAGTAAGAAAGAAAGAAGAAAGAAGTAGAGAAAGAAGTAAGAAAGAAGTAAGAAAGAAGTAAGAAAGAAGTACTAAGAAGAAGAAAGAAGTAAGAAAGAAGTAAGAAAGAAGAAGAAAGAAGAAGAAAGAAGTAAGAAAGAAGTAAGAAGAAGTAAGAAAGAGTAAGAAAGAAGTAAGAAAGAAAGAAGAAGAGAAAGAAAGAAGAAAGAAGAAAGAAGAAGAAAGAAAGAAGAAGAACAAAGTAAGAAAGAAGTAAGAAAGAAGTAAAGAAGAAAGAAGTAAGAAAGAAGAAGAAAGAAGAAGTAAGAAAGAAGGAAGAAAGAAGTAAGAAGAAAGAAGAAAGAAAGAAGAAGAAAGAAGTAGAAAGAAGTAGAAAGATGTAAGAAAGAAGCAAGAAAGGAAAGAAGTAGAAGAAAGGAGGAAGAAGAAGAAGAAGAAAGAAAAGAAGAAAGAAGAAAGAAAGAAGAAAGAAAGTTAGAAAGAAGTAAGAAAGAAGAAGAAAGAAGTAAGAAAAGAAGTTAGAAAGAAGAAGAAAGAAGAAAAAGATAAGAAAGAAGAAGAGAAAGAAAGAAAGAAGAAAGAAAAGAAGAAAGAAAGATAAGAAAGAAGAAAGAAGAAGAAAGAAGAAAGAAAGAAGAAGAAAGAAGAATGAAAGAAGAAAGAAAAGGAAGACAAAGAAAGGAAGAAGAAAGAAAGAAGAAAGAAAGAAGAAAGAAAAGAAGAAAGAAAGAAGAAAGAAAAGACGAAGAAAGAAGAAGGAAAGAAAGAAGAAAGAAAGAAGAAAGAAGAAGAAAGAATGAAAGAAAGAAAGAAAGAAGAGAAGAAAGAAGAAGGAAAGTAGAAAGAAAGGAAGAAAGAAGAAGGAAAAGAAGAAGAAGAGACAAGAAAGAAACAGAAAGAAGAAGAAGAAAGAAGAAGAGAGAAGAAAGAGAGGAAGAAAGAAAGTAGAAAAAAAGAAAGAAAGGAAGAAAGAAAAGAAAGAAGAAAGAAAGAAAGAAAGAAGAAAGAAGAAGAAAGAAAAAAGAAAGAAGAACAAAGAAAGAAAGAAGAAGAAAAGAAAGAGAAAGAAGAAAGAAGAAAGAAAAGAAGAAAGAAAGTAGAAAACAGAAGAAAGAAGAAAGAAAGAAAGAAAGAAGAAAGAAAGAAGAAAAAAAGAAAGAAAGAAGAAAGAAAGAAGAAAGAAAGAAGAAGAAAGAAGAAGAAAGAAGTACAAAGAAGTAAGAAAGAAGAGAAAGAAAGAGAAAGAAGAAGAAAAGAAGAAGAAAGATACGAAAGAAGAAAGAAAGAAGAAAGAAGAAAGAAAAAGAAAGAAGAAGAAGAAAGAAAGAAGAAAAGAAGAAGAGAGAAAGAAGAAGAGAAGAAAGAAAGAAGTAAGAAAGAAAGAAAAGAAGAAAGAAAGAAGTAAGAAAGAAGAAAGAAGAAAGCATAAGAAAGAAGTAAGAAAGAAGTAAGAAAGAGTACGAAAGAAGAAAGAAAGCAGTAAGAAAGAAGTAAGAAAGAAGTAAGAAAGAAGTAAGAAAGAAGAAAGAAAGAAAGAAAGAAAGAGAAGAAGAAAGAAAGAAAGTAGAAAGAAGAAAGAAGTAAGAAGAAGTTAAAAGAAGAAGAAAGAAGTAAGAAAGAAAGAAGAAAGAAGAAAGTAAGAAAGAAGTAAGAAGAAGTAAGAAAGAAAGAAGAAAGAAAGAAGAAAGAAAGAAGTAAGAAAGAAGAAAGAAAG
The DNA here is from genome assembly GCF_036013475.1 of Columba livia. Classification (NCBI taxonomy): domain Eukaryota; kingdom Metazoa; phylum Chordata; class Aves; order Columbiformes; family Columbidae; genus Columba; species Columba livia. Next base: position 6,082 of record NW_027043482.1, read on the forward strand.
AAGAAAGAAAGAAAGAAGAAAGAAGTAAGGAAAAGTAAGAAAGAAGAAAGAAGTAAGAAAGAAAGAAGTAAGAAAGAAGTAAGAATGAAGTAAGTAAGAAAGAAGAAAGATCGAAGAAAGAAGAAAAAAGAAGTAGAAAGAACGTAAGAAAGAAGTAAGGAAGAAGCAGAAGATTTAGAAAGAAGTAAGAAAGAAGTAAGAAAGAAGTAAGAAAGAAAGAAGAAATAAGAAAGAAAAAAGAAAGAAAGAAGTAAGGAGAAGTAAGAAAGAATAAGAAAGAAGTAAGAAAGAAGTAAGAAGAAAGAAGAAAGAAGTAAGAAAGAAGTAAGAAAGAAGTAAGAAAGAAGTAAGTAAGAAGAAAGAAGAAGTTAGAAAGAAGTAAGAAAGAAGTAAGAAAGAAGTAAGAAAGAAAGAAGAAAGAAAGAAGAAAGAAGAAGAAAGAAGTAAGAAAGAAGTAAGAAAGAAAGAAGAAAGAAAGAAGAAAGAAAGAAAGAACAAAGAAAGAAAGAAGAAAGAAAGAAGAAAGAAAGAAGAAAGAAAGAAGAAAGAAGAAGAAGAAAGAAAGACGAAAGAAAGAAGAAGAAGGAAAGAAAGAAGAAAGAAGAAAGAAAGAAGAAAGAAAGAAGAAGAAAGAAAGAAGAAAGAAAGAGAAAGAAAGAAAGAAAGAAGAAAGAAAGAAAGAAGAAAGAAACAAGAAAGAAAGAAGAAAGAAGAAGAAAGAAAGAGAAGAAAGAAGAAAGAAAGAAGAAAGAGAAGAAAGAAGAAAGAAAGAAGAGAGAAGAAAGAGAGAAGAAAGAAAGAAGAAAGTAGAAAGAAAGAAGAAAGAAGAAAGAAAGAAAGAAGAAAGAAGAAGAAAGAAAGAAGAGAAGATAGAAAGAAGAAGAAAGAAGAAAAGAAAGAAAGAAGAAAGAAGAGAGAAAGAAGAATTAGAAGAAAGAATAAGAAGAAGAAAGAAAGAAATAAAGAAGAAAGAAAAAAGAAATAAAGAAGAAAGAAAGAAGAAAGAAAGAAAGAAGTAAGAAAGAAGTAAGAAAGAAGATAGAAGAAGAGAGAAAGAAAGAAGTAAGAAGAAGTAAGAAAGAAGTAAGAAAGAAGTATGAAATAAGTAAGAAAGAAAGAAGAAAGAAAGGAAGAAAGAAAGAAAGAAGTAAGAAGAAAGAAGAAAGAAGTAAGAAAGAAGAAAGAAGAAAGAAAGAAGAAAGAATGAAGAAGAAAGAAGAAAGAAAGAAGAAAGAAAGAAGAAAGAAAGAAAGAAGAATGAAGTAAGAAAGAAAGAAAGAGGAAAGAAAGAAGAAAGAAAGAAAGAAGTAAGAAAGAAGTAAGAAAGAAAGAAAGAAGAAAGAAAGAAGAAAGAAATAAGAAAGAAAGAAGAAAGAAGAAAGAAAGAAAGAAAAGAAAGAAGAAAGAAAGAAAGAAAGAAGTAAGAAAGAAGTAAGAAAGAAAAGAAGTAAGAAAGAAGTTAGAAAGAATAAAAGAAGTAAGAAAGAAGTAAGATAGAAGTAAGAAAGAAAGAAGAAAGAAAGAAGAAAGAAAGAAAGAAGAAGAAAGAAGTAAAAGAGTAAGAAAGAAGAAAGGAAGAAGAAAGAAAGAAGAAAGAAAGAAGAAAGAAAGAGAGATGAAAGAAAGAAGAAAGAAAGAAGAAAGAAAGAAGAAAGAGAGAGAAGAGAGAAAAAGAAGAAGAAAGAAAGAAGAAAGAAGAAAGAAAGAAGAAAGAAAGAAAGAAAGAAGAAAGAAAAAGAAAGAAAGAAGAAAGAAAGAAAGAAGAAAGAAGTAAGAAAGAAGTAAGAAGAAGTAGAAAGAAGTAAGAAGAAGTAAGAAAGAAGAAGAAAGAAGAAGAAAGAAGAAAGAAGAAGAAAGAAAGAAGAAGAAGATAAAGAAAGAAAGAAGAAAGAAGAAGAAAGAAGAAGAAAGAAAGAAGAAAGAAAGAAGAAAGAAAGAGAGAAGAAACAAAGAAGAAAGAAAGAAGAAAGAGAGAAGAAAGAGAGAAGAAAGAAAGAAGAAAGAAAGAAGAAATTAGAAAGAAAGAAGAAAGAAAGAAAGAAGAAAGAAAAAAGAAAGAAAGAAAAAAGAAAGAAGAATGAAAGAAGAAAGGAAGAAGGAAGAAAGTAAGAAGAAAGAAAGGAGAAAGAAAGAAAGAATTAAGAAGAAGTAAGAAAGAAGTTAGAGAGAAGTAAGACAGAAAGAAGAAAGAAAGAAGAAAGAAAGAAGAAAGAAAGAAGAAAGAAAGAGAGAAGAAAGAAGGAAGAAAGAAAGAAGAAAGAAAGAAGAAAGAAAGAGAGAAGAAAGAAATAAGAAAGAAAGTAAATAGAAAGAAAGCAGAAAGAAAGAAAGAAAGCAGAAAGAAAGCAGAAAGAAAGCAGAAAGAAAGAAGAAAGAAAGAAGAAAGAAAGAAGAAAGAAAGAAGAAAGAAAGAAGAAAGAAAGAAGAAAGAAAGAGAGAAGAAAGAGAGAAGAAAGAAGAAAGAAAGAAGAAAATAGAAAGAAAGAAGAAAGAAAGAAGAAAGAAAGAAAGAAGAAAGAAAAAAGAAATAAAGAAAAAAGAAAGAAGAAAGAAAGAAGAAAGAAAGAAGGAAGAAAGAAAGAAGAAAGAAAGAAGAAAGAAAGAAGAAAGAGAGAAGAAAGAGAGAAGAAAGAAAGAAGTAAGAAAGAAGTAAGAAAGAAGTAAGAAAGAAGAAAGAAAGAAGTAAGAAAGAAGTAAGAAAGAAGAAAGAAAGAAGTAAGAAAGAAGAAAGAAAGAAGTAAGAAAGAAGCAAGAAAGAAGTAAGAAAGAAGAAAGAAAGAAGAAAGAAGTAAGAAAGAAGTAAGAAAGAGGTAAGAAAGAAGTACGAAAGAAGAAAGAAAGAAGTAGAAAGAAGTAAGAAAGAAGTTAGAAAGAAGAAAGAAAGAAGTAAGAAAGAAGAAAGAAAGAAGTAAGAAAGAAGTAAGAAAGAAGCAAGAAAGAAGTAAGAAAGAAGTAAGATAGAAGTAAGAAAGAAGTAAGAAATAAGTAAGAAAGAAGTAAGAAAGAAGAAAGAAAGAAGTAAGAAAGAAGAAAGAAAGAAGTAAGAAAGAAGTAAGAAAGAAGCAAGAAAGAAGTAAGAAAGAAGTAAGAAAGAAAGAAGAAAGAAGTAAGAAAGAAGTAAAGAAGTACGAAACGAAGTAAGAAAGAAGTAAGAAAGAAGTAAGAAAGAAAGAAGAAAGAAAGAAGAAAGAAAGAAGTTAGAAAGAAGAAGTAAGAAAGAAGTAAGAAAGAAGTTAGAAAGAAGTAAGAAATAATTAAGAAAGAAGTAAGAAAGAAAGAAGTAATAAAGAAGTAAGAAAGAAGTAAGAAAGAAAGAAGAAAGAAAGAAGAAAGAAAGAAGTTAGAAAGTAAGTAAGAAAGAAGTAAGAAAGAAGTAAGAAAGAAAGAAGTAAGAAAGAAGTAAGAAAGAAGTAAGAAAGAAAAGAAGAAAGTAAGAAGAAAGAAAGAAGAAAGAAAGAAGTTAGAAAGAATTAAGAAAGAAGTAATAAAGAAGTAAGAAAGAAGAGAGAAAGAAGTAAGAAACAAGAAAGAAAGAAGAAAGAAAGAAGTAAGAAAGAAGTAAGAAAGAAGTAAGAAAGAATGAAGAAAGAAGTAAGAAAGAAGAAAGAAAGAAGTTTGAAAGAAGTAATAAAGAAGTAAGAAAGAAGTAAGAAAGAAGTTAGAAAGAAGTAAGAAAGAAGTAAGAAAGAAGTAAGAAAGAAGTAAGAAAGAAGTAGAAAGAAAGAAGAAAGAAAGAAGAAAGAAAGAAGAAAGAAAGAAGAAAGAAAGAGAGAAGAAAGAAAGAAGAAAGAAACTAGAAAGAAAGAAGAAAGAAAGAAAGAAAGAAGAAATTAGAAAGAAATAAGAAAGAAAGAAGAAAGAAAGAAAGAAGAAAGAAAAAAGAAATAAAGAAGAAAGAAAGAAGAAAGAAAGATGAAAGAAAGAAAGAAGAAAGAAATAAGAAAGAAAGAAGAAAGAAAGAAAGAATTAAGGAAGAAGTAAGAAAGAAGTAAGAAAGAAGTAAGAAAGAAGTAAGAAAGAAGTAAGAAAGAAGTAAGAAAGAAAGAAGAAAGAAGAAAGAAGAAAGAAAGAAAGAAAGAAAGAAAGAAGTACGAAAGAAGTAAGAAAGAAGTAGAGAAATAAGAAAGAAAGAAGAAAGAAAGAAAGAAAGAAAGAAGTAAGAAAGATGTAAGAAAGAAGTAAGAAATAAGTAAGAAAGAAGTATGAAATAAGTAAGAAAGAAAGAAGAAAGAAAGAAGAAAGAAAGAAAGAAGTAAGAAAGAAGAAAGAAAGAAAGAAGTAAGAAAGAAGTAAGAAAGAAGTAAGAAAGAAGTAAGAAAGAAGTTAGAAAGAAGTAAGAAAGAATTAAGAAAGAAGTAAGAAAGAAGTAAGAAAGAAAGAAGAAGAAAGAGAAAGAAAGAAGAAAGAAGTAAGAAAGAAGTAAGAAAGAAGAAAGAAAGAAGAAAGAAAGAAGAAAGACAGAAGAAAGAAGAAAAGAAAGAAGAAAGAAAGAAAGAAAGAAAGAAAGAAAAGAAAGAACGAAGAAAGAAAGAAAAAAGAAGAAAGAAAGAATAAAGAAGAATGAAGAAAGAAAGAAGAAAGAAAGAAGAAGAGAGAAGAAAGAGAGAAGAAAGAGAGAAGAAAGAAAGAAGTAAGAAAGAAGTAAGAAGAAGTAAAAAGAAGTAAGAAAGAAGTAAGAAAGAAGTAAGAAAGAAGAAAGAAAGAAGTAAGAAAGAAGAAAGAAAGAAGTAAGAAAGAAGTTAGAAAAGAAGAAAGAAAGAAGTAAGAAAGAAGAAAGAAAGAAGTAAGAAAGAAGTAAGAAAGAAGCAAGAAAGAGAAGAAAGAAGTAAGAAAGAAGTAAGAAAGAAGTAAGAAAGAAGTAAGAAAGAAGTAAGAAAGAAGAAAGAAAGAAGTAAGAAAGAAGAAAGAAAGAAGTAAGAAAGAAGTAAGAAAGAAGCAAGAAAGAAGTAAGAAAGAAGTAAGAAAGAAAGAAGAAAGAAGTAAGAAAGAAGTAAGAAAGAAGTAAGAAAGAAGTTAGAAAGAAGAAAGAAAGAAGTAAGAAAGAAGAAAGAAAGAAGTAAGAAAGAAGTAAGAAAGAAGCAAGAAAGAAGTAAGAAAGAAGTAAGAAAGAAGTAAGAAAGAAGTAAGAAAAGAAGTAAGAAAGAAGCAAGAAAGAAGTAAGAAAGAAGTAAGAAAGAAGTAAGAAAGAAGTAAGAAAGAAGTAAGAAAGAAGAAAGAAAGAAGTAAGAAAGAAGAAAGAAAGAAGTAAGAAAGAAGTAAGAAAGAAGCAAGAAAGAAGTACGAAAGAAGAAAGAAAGAAGTAAGAAAGAAGTAAGAAAGAAAGAAGAAAAGAAAGAAGAAAGAAAGAAGTTAGAAAGAAGTAAGAAAGAAGTAAGAAAGAAGTTAGAAAGAAGTAAGAAAGAATTAAGAAATAAGTAAGAAAAAGAAGTAATAAAGAAGTAAGAAAGAAGAAAGAAAGAAGAAAGAAAGAAGTTAGAAAGAAGTAAGAAAGAAGTAAGAAAGAAGTAAGAAAGAAGTAAGAAAGAAAGAAGAAAGAAAGAAGAAAGAAAGAAGAAAGAGAGAAGAAAGAGAGAAGAAGAAAGAAGAAAGAAAAGAAGTAAGAAAGAAGTAAGAAAGAAGTAAGGAAAGAAGTAAGAAGGAATGAAGAAAGAAGTAAGAAAGAAGTAAGAAAGAAGTAAGAAAGAAGTAAGAAAGAAGTAAGAAAGAAAAAAGAAAGAAGTAAGAAAGAATTAAGAAAGAAAGAAGAAAGAAAGAAGAAAGAAAGAAGTTAGAAAGAAGTAAGAAAGAAGTAAGAAAGAAGTAAGAAAGAAAGAAGTAAGAAGTAAGGAGGAATGAAGAAAAAAGTAAGAAAGAAGTAAGAAGAAGTAAGAAAGAAGTAAGAAAGAAAGAAGAAAGAAGTAAGAAAGAAGTAAGAAAGAAGTAAGAAAGAAGTAAGAAAGAAGAAGAAGTAAGAAAGAAGTAAGAAAGAAGTAGAAAGAAGAAAGAAAGAAGAAAGAAGAAAGAAAGAAGTAAGAAAGAAGTAAGAAAGAAGTAAGAAAGAAAAAAGAAAGAAGAAAGAAAGAAGAAAGAATAAAGAAGAAGAAAGAAAGAGAGAAGAAAAAGAAAGAAGAAAGGTAGAAAAGAAAGAAGAAAGAACAAAGAAAGAACGAAGAAAGAAAGAAGAAAGAAGAAAAGAAGAAGAATAAAGAAGAAAGAAGAAAGAAAGAAGAAAGAAAGTAGAAAAAAAGAAAGAAAGAAGAAAGAAAGAGAGAAACAAGAAAGAAAGAAGACAGAAAGAAGAAAGAAAGAAGAAAGAAAGAAAGAAGAAAGAAAGAAGAAAAGAAAGAAGTAAGAAAGAAGTAACAAAGAAGTAAGAAAGAAAGAAGAAAGAAGTAGAGAAAGAAGTAAGAAAGAAGTACGAAAGAAGTAAGAAAGAAGTAGGAAAGAAGTAAGAAAGAAAGAAGAAAGAAGTAAGAAAGCAGTAAGAAATAAGTAAGAAAGAAGAAAGAAAGAAGTAAGAAAGAAGAAAGAAAGAAGTAAGAAAGAAGTAAGAAAGAAGTAAGAAAGAAGTAAGAAAGAAAGAACAAAGAAGTAGAGAAAGAAGTAAGAAAGAAGTAAGAAAGAAGTAAGAAAGAAGTACGAAAGAAGTAAGAAAGAAGTAAGAAAGAAAGAAGTAAGAAAGAAGTAAGAAAGAAGTACGAAAGAAGTAAGAAAGAAGTAAGAAAGAAGTAAGAAAGAAGTAAGAAAGAAGTAACAAAGAAGAAAGAAAGAAAGAAGAAAGAAGGAAGAAAGAAGTAAGAAAGAAGTAAGAAAGAAGTAAGAGAGAAGTAAGAAAGAAGCAAGAAAGATTTTAGAAAGAAGTAAGAAAGAAGTAAGAAAGAAGTAAGAAAGATGTTAGAAAGAAGTAAGAAAGAAGTAAGAAAGAATTCAGAAAGAAGTAAGAAAGAAGTAAGAAAGAAGTAAGAAAGAAGTAAGAAAGAAAGAAGAAAGAAGTAAGAAATAAGTAAGAAAGAAGTAAGAAAGAAGTAAGAAAGAAGAAGTAAGAAAGAAGAAAGAAAGAAGTAAGAAAGAAGTAAGAAAAAAGTAAGAAAGAAAGAAGGAAGAAGAAAGAAAAAAAAAGAAAGAAGTAAGAAAGAAGTAAGAAAGAAAGAAAGAAAGAAGTAAGAAAGAAGTAAGAAAAGAAAGAAGAAAGAAGTAAGAAAGAAGTAAGAAAGAAGTTAGAAAGAAAGAAGAAAGAAAGAAGAAAGAAAGAAGAAAGAAAGAAGAAAGAGAGAAGAAAGAGAGAAGAAAGAGAGAAGAAAGAAAGAAGAAAGAAGTAAGAAAGAAGTAAGAAAGAAGTAAGAGAGAAGTAAGAAAGAAGTAAGAAAGAAATAAGAAAGAGAGAAGTAAGAAAGAAGAAAGAAAGAAGAAAGAAAGAAAGAAAGAAGAAAGAAAGAAGAAAGAAATAAGAAAGAAAGAAGAAAGAGGAAAGAAAGAGAAAAGAAAGAAGAAAGAAAGAAAGAATTAAGAAAGAGGTAAGAAAGAAGAAAGAAGAAAGAAGAAGAAAGAAATAAGAAAGAAAGAAGAAAGAAGAAAGCAAGAAAGAAGTAAAAGAAGTAAGAAAGAAGAAAGAAGTAAGAAAGAAGTTAGAAAGAAGTAAGAAAGAAGTAAGAAAGAAGTAAGATCGAAGTAAGAAAGAAAGAAGAAAGAAAGAAGAAAGAAAGAAGAAAGAAGAAAGAAGTAGAAAGAAGTAAGAAAGAAGTAAGAAAGAAGTTAAGAAAGAAGAAAGAAAGAAGAAAGAAGAAAGAAAGAAGTAAGAAAGAAGTAAGAAAGAAGTAAGAAGAAAAAAGAAAGAAGAAAGAAAGAAGAAAGAATAAAGAAAGAAAAAGAAAGAGAGAAGAGAAGAAAGAAAAAGAAGAAAGAAGAAAGGTAGAAGAAAGAAAGAAAGAAAGAAAGAATAAAGAAAGAACGAAGAAAGAAAGAAGAAAGAAGAAAGAAAGAATAAAGAAGAAAGAAGAAAGAAAGAAGAAAGAAAGTAGAAAAAAAGAAAGAAAGAAGAAAGAAAGAGAGAAAGAAGAAAGAAAGAAGAAAGAAAGAAGAAAGAAAGAAGAAAGAAAGAAAGGAGAAAGAAAGAAGAAAGAAAGAAGTAAGAAAGAAGTAACAAAGAAGTAAGAAAGAAAGAAGAAGAGTAGAGAAAGAAGTAAGAAAGAAGTACGAAAGAAGTACGAAAGAAGTAAGAAAGAAGTAAGAAAGAAGTAAGAAAGAAAGAAGAAAGAAGTAAGAAAGAAGTTAGAAATAAGTAAGAAAGAAGAAAGAAAGAAGTAAGAAAGAAGAAAGAAAGAAGTAAGAAAGAAGTAAAAAAGAAGTAAGAAAGAAGTAAGAAAGAAAGAACAAAGAAGTAGAGAAAGAAGTAAGAAAGAAGTAAGAAAGAAGTAAGAAAGAAGTACGAAAGAAGTAAGAAAGAAGTAAGAAAGAAAGAAGTAAGAAAGAAGTAAGAAAGAAGCACGAAAGAAGTAAGAAAGAAGTAAGAAAGAAGTAAGAAAGAAGTAACAAAGAAGAAAGAAAGAAAGAAGAAAGAAGTAAGAAAGAAGTAAGAAAGAAGTAAGAAAGAAGTAAGAAAGAAGTAAGAAAGAAGCAAGAAAGATTCTAGAAGGAAGTTAGAAAGAAGTAAGAAAGAAGTAAGAAAGATGTTAGAAAGAAGTAAGAAAGAAGTAAGAAAGAATTCAGAAAGAAGTAAGAAAGAAGTAAGAAAGAAGTAAGAAAGAAGTAAGAAAGAAAGAAGAAAGAAGTAAGAAATAAGTAAGAAAGAAGTAAGAAAGAAGTAAGAAAGAAAGAAGTAAGAAAGAAGAAAGAAAGAAGTAAGAAAGAAGTAAGAAAGAAGTAAGAAAGAAGTAAGAAAGAAAGAAGGAAGAAGAAAGAAAAAAAAAGAAAGAAGTAAGAAAGAAGTAAGAAAGAAGAAAAGAAAGAAGTAAGAAAGAAGTAAGAAGAAAGAAGAAAGAAGTAAGAAAGAAGTAAGAAAGAAGTTAGAAAGAAGAAAGAAAGAAGAAAGAAAGAAGAAAGTAAGAAAGAAGTAAGAAAGAAGTAAGAGAGAAGTAAGAAAGAAGTAAGAAAGAAGAAAGAAAGAAGTAAGAAAGAAGAAAGAAAGAAGTAAGAAAGAAGAAAGAAGAAAGAAAGAAGAGAAATAAGAAAGAAAGAAGAAAGAAGAAAGAAAGAGAAAGAAAGAAGAAAGAAAGAAAGAATTAAGAAAGAAATAAGAAAGAAAGAAAGAAGAAAGAAAGAAGAAAGAAATAAGAAAGAAAGAAGAAAGAAGAAAAAAGAAGAAAGAAAGGAGAAGAAGAAAGAAGTAGAAAGATGTAAGAAAGAAGAAAGAAAGAAGAAAGAAAGAAGAAAGAAAGAAGAAAGAAAGAGAGAAGAAAGAAAGAAGAAAGAAAGAAGAAAGAAAGAAGAAAGAGAGAAGAAGAGAGAAGAAATAAAGAAGAAAGAAAGAAGAAAGAAGAAAGAAAGAAAGAAAGAAAGAACAAGAAGAAAGAACGAAAGAAGAAGAACGAAAGAAAGAAAAAAAGAATAAAGAAAGAAGAAAGTAAGAAGAAAGAAAGTAGAAAAAAAGAAAGAAAGAAGAAGAAAGAAAGAAAGAAGAAAGAAAGAAGAAAGAAAGAAGAAAGAAAGAAGTAAGAAAGAAGTAAGAAAGAAAGAAGTAAGAAAGAAGTAAGAAAGAAGTAAGAAAGAAAGAAGAAAGAAAAGAAGAAAGAAAGAAGAAAGAAAGAAGTTAGAAAGAATTAGGAAGAAGTAATAAAGAAGTAAGAAAGAAGAGAGAAAGAAGTAAGAAGGAAGAAAGAAAGAAGAAAGAAAGAAGTAAGAAAGAAGTAAGAAAGAAGTAAGAACAGAAAGAAGAAAGAAGTAAGAAAGAAGAAAGAAAGAACTTAGAAAGAAGTAATAAAGAAGTAAGAAAGAAGTAAGAAAGAAGTTAGAAAGAAGTAAGAAAGAAGTAAGAAAGAAGTAAGAAAGAAGTAAGAAAGAAGTAAGAAAGAAAGAAGAAGGAAAGAAGAAAGAAAGAAAGAACAAAGAAAGAAAGAAGAAAGAAAGAAGAAAGGAAGAAGAAAGAAGAAGAAAGAAGAGAGAAGAAAGAAAGAAGAAAGAAACTAGAAAGAAAGAAGAAAGAAAGAAAGAAAGAAGAATTAGAAAGAAGAAGAAAGAGAGAAGAAAGCAAGAAAGAAGAAAGAAAAAAGAAATAAAGCAGAAAGAAAGAAGAAAGAAAGATGAAAGAAAGAAAGAAGAAAGAAAGAAGAAAGAAAGAAGAAAGAAAGAAAGAAGAAGAAGAAGTAAGAAAGAAGTAAGAAAGAAGTAAGAAAGAAGTAAGAAAGAAGTAAGAAAGAAGTAAGAAAGAAAGAAGAAAGAAGAAAGAAGAAAGAAAGAAAGAAAGAAAGAAAGAAAGAAGTACGAAAGAAGTAAGAAAGAAGTAAGAAATAAGTAAGAAAGAAGTATGAAATAAGTAAGAAAAGAAAGAAGAAAGGAAGAAGAAAGAAAGAAAGAAGTAAGAAAGAAGAAAGAAAGAAAGAAGTAAGAAAGAGGTAAGAAAGAAAGAAGAATGAAGAAAGAAAGAAGAAAGAAAGAAGAAAGAAGAAAGAAAGAAGAAAGAAAAGAAGAAAGAAAGAAGAAAGAAGTAAGAAAGAAGTAAGAAAGAAGTAAGAAAGAAGTAAGAAAGAAGAAGAAAGAATGAAGAAAGAAGTAAGAAAGAAGAAAGAAAGAAGTAAGAAAGAAGAAAGAAGAAAGAAAGAAGAAAGAAAGAAGAGGAAAGAAGAAAGAAAGTGAGAAGAAAGAAAGAAGAAAGAAAGAAGAAAGAAATGAAGAAAGAGAGAAGAAAGAGAAAAGAAAGAAAGAAGAAAGAAAGAGAAAGAAGAAAGAAAGAAGAAAGAAAGAAAGAAAGAAAGAAAGAAAGAAAGAAAAAGAAAGAACGAAGAAAGAAAGAAAAAAGAAGAAAGAAAGAATAAAGAAGAATGAAGAAAGAAAGAAGAAAGAAAGAAGAAAAAAAGAAAGAAAGAATAAAGAAAGAAAGAAAGAAAGAAGAAAGAAAGAAGAAAGAAAGAAGAAAGAAAGAATAAGAAAGAAGTAAGAAAGAAGTAAGAAAGAAGTAAGAAAGAAGTAAGAAAGAAAGAAGAAAGAAGTAAGAAAGAAGGAAAGAAAGAAGAAAGAAAGAAGAAAGAAAGAAGAAAGAAAGAAGAAAGAAAGAAGAAAGAAAGAGAGAAGAAAGAAAGAAGAAAGAAAGAAGAAAGAAGAGAAGAAAGAGAGAAGAAAGAAAGAAGAAAGAAAGAAGAAATTAGAAAGAAAGAAGAAAGAAAGAAAGAAGAAAGAAAAAAGAAAGAAAGAAAAAAGAAAGAAGAAAGAAAGAAGAAAGGAAGAAGGAAGAAAGAAAGAAGAATGAAAGGAGAAAGAAAGAAAGAATTAAGAAAGGAAGTAAGAAAGAAGTTAGAGAGAAGTAAGACAGAAGAAGAATGAAAGAAGAAAGAAAGAAGAAAGAAAGAAATAAGAATAAGAAAGAAGTAAGAAGAGTAAGAAGAAGTAAGAAGAAGTAAGAAAGAAGTAAGAAAGAAGAAAGAAAGAAGTAAGAAAGAAGAAAGAAAGAAGTAAGAAAGAAGTAAGAAAGAAGCAAGAAAGAAGAAAGAAAAGAAGAAAGAAAGAAGAAAGAAGTACGAAAGAAGAAAGAAAGAAGTAAGAAAGAAGTAAGAAAGAATTAGAAAGAAGCAAGAAAGAAGTAAGAAAGAAGAAAGAAAGAAGTAGAAAGAAGTAAGAAAGAAGCAAGAAAGAAGTAAGAAAGAAGTAAGAAAGAAGTAAGAAAGAAGTAAGAAAGAAGTAAGAAAGAAGTAAGAAAGAAGAAAGAAAGAAGTAAGAAAGAAGAAGAAAGAAGTAAGAAAGAAGTAAGAAAGAAAGAAGAAAGAAGTAAGAAAGAAGTAAGAAAGAAGTACGAAAGAAGAAAGAAAGAAGTAAGAAAGAAGTAAGAAAGAAGAGAAGAAGAAGAAAGAAGAAAGAAAGAAGTAAGAAAGAAGTAAGAAAGAAGTAGAAAGAAGTAAGAAAGAAGTAAGAAAGAAAGAAGTAAGAAAGAAGTAAGAAATAATTGACAGAAAGAAAGAAAGAAGAAAAGAAAGAAGAAAGAAAGATAAGAAAGAAGTAAGAAGAAAGAAGAAAGAAAGAAGAAAGAAAGAAGAAAGAGAGAAGAAAGAGAGAAGAAAGAAAGAAGAAAGAAAGAAGTAAGAAAGAATTAAGAAAGAAGTAAGAAAGAAGTAAGAAAGAAGTAGAAAGAAAAAAGAAAGAAGTAAGAAAGAATTAAGAAAGAAAGAAGATAGAAAGAAGAAAGAAAGAAGTTAGAAAGAAGTAAGAAAGAAGTAAGAAAGAAGTAAGAAAGAAAGAAGTAAGAAAGTAGAAGGAGAATGAAGAAAAAAGTAAGAAGTAGAGAAGAAGTAAGAAAGAAGTAAGAAAGAAGTCAAGAGAAGAAGAAGAGAGAAGAAAGAAGTAAGAAAGAAGTAAGAAAGAAGTAAGAAGAAGAAGAAAGAAAGAAGTAAGAAGTAAGAAGAATGAAGAAAAGAAGTAAGAAAGAAGTAAGAAAGAAGTAAGGAAAGAAGTAAGAAGAAAGAAGAAAGTAAGAAAGAAGTAAGAAAGAAGTAAGAAGAAGTAAGAAGAGATGAAGAGAGAAAGAAAGAAGAAGAAGAAAGAAGAAAGAAAGAAGTAAGAAAGAAGTAAGAAAGAAGTAAGAAAAGAAAAAAGAAAGAAGAAAGAAAGAAGAAGATAGAAAAGAAGAAAGAAAGAGAAGAAGAAAAAAAGAAGAAAGAAGAGGTAGAAGAAAGAAAGAAAGCAAAGAACAAAGAAAGAACGAAGAAAGAAAGAAGAAAGAAGAAAGAATGAAAGAAGAAAGAAGAAAGAAAGAAGAAAGAAAGTAGAAAAAAAGAAAGAAAGAAGAAAGAAAGAGAGAAAGAAGAAAGAAAGAAGAAAGAAAGAAGAGAAGAAAGAAGAAAGAAATAAAGAAGAAAGAAAGACGAAAGAAAGAAGTAAGAAAGAAGTAACAAAGAAGTAAGAAAGAAAGAAGAAAGAAGTAGAGAAAGAAGTAAAAAGAAGTAAGAAAGAAGTACGAAAGAAGTAAGAAAGAAGTAAGAAAGTAGTAAGAAAGAAGAAGAAAGAAGTAAGAAAGAAGTAAGAAAGAAGAACAAAGAAGTAGAGAAAGAAGTAAGAAAGAAGTAAGAAGAAGTAACAAAGAAGTAAGAAAGAAAGAAGAAAGAAGTAGAGAAAGAAGTAAAAAGAAGTAAGAAAGAAGTAAAAGAAGTAAGAAAGAAGAAAGAAAGAAGTAAGAAAGAAGAAAGAAAGAAGTAAGAAAGAAGTAAGAAAGAAGTAAGAAAGAAGTAAGAAAGAAGTAAGAAAGAAAGAACAAAGAAGTAGAGAAAGAAGTAAGAAAAGAAGTAAGAAAGAAGTAAGAAAGAAGTATGAAAGAAGTAAGAAAGAAAGAAGAAGTAAGAAAGAAAGAAGTAAGAAAGAAGTAAGAAAGAAGTAAGAAAGAAAGAAGTAAGAAAGAAGAAAGAAAGAAGTAAGAAAGAAGTAAGAAAGAAGTAAGAAAGAAAGAAGAAGTAAGAAAGAAAGAAGTAAGAAAGAAGTAAGAAAGAAAGAAGAAAGAAGTAGAGAAAGAAGTAAGAAAGAAGTAAGAAAGAAGTACGAAAGAAGTAAGAAAGAAGTAAGAAAGAAAGTAAGAAAGAAAGAAGAAAGAAGTAATAAAGAAGTAAGAAAGAAGTAAGAAAGAAGAAAGAAAGAAGTAAGAAAGAAGAAAGAAAGAAGTAAGAAAGAAGTAAGAAAGAAGTAAGAAAGAAAGAACAAAGAAGTAGAGAAAGAAGTAAGAAAGAAGTAAGAAAGAAGTAAGAAAGAAGTACGAAAGAAGTAAGAAAGAGTAAGAAAGAAGTAATAAAGAAGAAAGAAAGAAAGAAGAAAGAAGTAAGAAAGCAGTAAGAAAGAAGTACGAAAGAAGTAAGAAAGAAGTAAGAAAGAAAGAAGTAAGAAAGAAGAAAGAAAGAAGAAAGAAAGAAGTTAGAAAGAAGTAAGAAAGAAGTAAGAAAGAAGTAAGAAAGAAGTAAGAAAGAAGTAAGAAAGAAGTAAGAAAGAAAGAAGTAAGAAAGAAGTAAGAAAGAATTAAGAAAGAAAGAAGAAAGAAAGAAGAAAGAAAGAGTTAGAAAGAAGTAAGAAAGAAGTAAGAAAGAAGCAAGAAAGAAAGAAGTAAGAAGAAAGGAGGAATGAAGAAAGAAGTAAGAAAGAAGTAAGAAAGAAAGAAGAAAGAAGTAAGAAAGAAGAAAGAAAAGTTAGAAAGAAGTAATAAAGAAGTAAGAAAGAAGTAAGAAAGAAGTTAGAAAGAAGTAAGATAGAAGTAAGAAAAAAGTAAGAAAGAAGAATGAAAGAAGAAAGAAAGAAGAAAGAAGTAAGAAAGAAGTAAGAAAGAAGTAAGAAAAAAAGAAGAAAGAAAGAAGAAAGAAAGAGAAAGAAAGGAAGAACAAAGAAAGAAAGAAGAAAGAAAAAAGAAAGAAAGAAGAAAGAAAGAAGAAAGAAAGAAGAAAGGAAGACGAAAGAAAGAAGAAGGAAAGAAAGAAGAAAGAAAGAAGAAAGAAAGAAGAAAGAAAGAAAGAAGAAAGAAAGAGAGAAGAAAGAAAGAAGAAAGAAAGTAGAAAGAAAGGAAGAAAGAAGAAGGAAAAAAGAAGAAAGAGACAAGAAAGAAACAAGAAAGAAAGAAGAAAGAGAGAAGAAAGAGAGAAGAAAGAGAGGAGAAAGAAAGTAGAAAAAAAGAAAGAAAGAAGAAAGAAAGAAAGAAGAAAGAAAGAAGAAAGAAAAAAAGAAAGAAGAACAAAGAAAGAAAGAAGAAAGAAGAAAGAAGAAAGAAAGAATAAAGAAGAAAGAAGAAAGAAAGAAGAAAGAAAGTAGAAAAAAAGAAAGAAAGAAGAAAGAAAGAAAGAAAGAAGAAAGAAAGAAGAAAAAAAAGAAAGAAAGAAGAAAGAAAGAAAGAAGAAAGAAAGAAGGAAGAAAGAAGTAAGAAAGAAGTAACAAAGAAGTAAGAAAGAAAGAAGAAAGAAGTAGAGAAAGAAGTAAGAAAGAAGTAAGAAAGAACTACGAAAGAAGTAAGAAAGAAGTAAGAAAGAAAGAAGAAAGAAGTAAGAAAGAAGTAAGAAAGAAGTAAGAAAGAAGAAAGAAAGAAGTAAGAAAGAAGAAAGAAAGAAGTAAGAAAGAAAGAAAGAAGTAAGAAAGAAGTAAGAAGGAAAGAAGAAAGCAGTAAGAAAGAAGTAAGAAAGAAGTAAGAAAGAAGTACGAAAGAAGAAAGAAAGCAGTAAGAAAGAAGTAAGAAAGAAGTAAGAAAAGAAGTAAGAAAGAAAGAAGAAAGAAAGAAGAAAGAAAGAAGAAAGAAAAGAAGTTAGAAAGAAGTAAGAAAGAAGTAAGAAAGAAGTTAAAAAGAAGTAAGAAAGAATTTAGAAAGAAGTAAGAAAGAAAGAAGTAATAAAGAAGTAAGAAAGAAGTAAGAAAGAAAGAAGAAAGAAAGAAGAAAGAAAGAAGTAAGAAAGAAGAAAGAAAGAAGAAAGAAAGAAAGAAGAAAGAAGTAAGAAAGAAGTAAGAAAGAAGAAAGAAGTAAGAAAGAAAGAAGAAAGAAGTAAGAATGAAGTAAGTAAGAAAGAAGAAAGATCGAAGAAAGAAGAAAAAAAGAAGTTAGAAAGAAGTAAGAAAGAAGTAAGGAAGAAGCAAGTAAGATTTTAGAAAGAAGTAAGAAAGAAGTAAGAAAGAAGTAAGAAATAAAGAAGAAATAAGAAAGAAAAAAGAAAGAAAGAAGTAAGAGAGAAGTAAGAAAGAATTAAGAAAGAAGTAAGAAAGAAGTAAGAAAGAAAGAAGAAAGAAGTAAGAAAGAAGTAAGAAAGAAGTAAGAAGAAGTAAGAAAGAAGTAAGAAAGAAGTTAGAAAGAAGTAAGAAAGAAGTAAGAAAGAAGTAAGAAAGAAAGAAGAAAGAAAGAAGAAAGAAAGAAAGAAGTAAGAAAGAGGTAAGAAAGAAAGAAGAATGAAGAAAGAAAGAAGAAAGAAAGAAGAAAGAAGAAAGAAAGAAGAAGAAGAAGAAAGAAAGAAGAAAGAAGTAAGAAGAAGTAAGAAAGAAGTAAGAAAGAAGTAAGAAAGAAAGAAGAAAGAATGAAGAAAGAAGTAAGAAAGAGAAAGAAAGAGTAAGAAAGAAGAAAGAAAGAAGAAAGAAAGAAGAAAGAAAGAAGAAGGAAAGAAGAAAGAAAGTGAGAAGAAAGAAAGAAGAAAGAAAGAAGAAAGAATGAAGAAAGAGAGAAGAAAGAGAAAAGAAAGAAAGAAGAAAGAAAGAAGAAAGAAGAAAG
Source organism: Columba livia (assembly GCF_036013475.1). Taxonomy (NCBI): domain Eukaryota; kingdom Metazoa; phylum Chordata; class Aves; order Columbiformes; family Columbidae; genus Columba; species Columba livia. The sequence goes on from NW_027043482.1 coordinate 22,412, forward strand.
AAAGAAGAAAGAAGAAAGAAAGAAAGAAAGAAAGAAAGAAAAAGAGAAAGAACGAAGAAAGAAAGAAAAAAGAAGAAAGAAAGAATAAAGAAGAATGAAGAAAGAAAGAAGAAAGAAAGAAGAAAAAAAGAAAGAAAGAATAAAGAAAGAAAGAAAGAAAGAAGAAAGAAAGAAGAAAGAAAGAAGAAAGAAAGAATAAGAAAGAAGTAAGAAAGAAGTAAGAAAGAAGTAAGAAAGAAGTAAGAAAGAAAGAAGAAAGAAGTAAGAAAGAAGAAAGAAAGAAGAAAGAAAGAAGAAAGAAAGAAGAAAGAAAGAAGAAAGAAAGAAGAAAGAAAGAGAGAAGAAAGAAAGAAGAAAGAAAGAAGAAAGAGAGAAGAAAGAGAGAAGAAAGAAAGAAGAAAGAAAGAAGAAATTAGAAAGAAAGAAGAAAGAAAGAAAGAAGAAAGAAGAAAGAAAGAAAGAAAAAAGAAAGAAGAAAGAAAGAAAGAAAGGAAGAAGGAAGAAAGAAAGAAGACTGAAAGGAGAAAGAAAGAAAGAATTAAGAAAGAAGTAAGAAAGAAGTTAGAGAGAAGTAAGACAGAAAGAAGAATGAAAGAAGAAAGAAAGAAGAAAGAAAGAAATAAGAAAGAATAAGAAAGAAGTAAGAAAGAAGTAAGAAAGAAGTAAGAAAGAAGTAAGAATGAAGTAAGAAAGAAGTAAGAAGAAGAAGAAAGAAGTAAGAAAGAAGAAAGAAAGAAGTAAGAAAGAAGTAAGAAAGAAGCAAGAAAGAAGAAAGAAAGAAGAAAGAAAGAAGAAAGAAGTAAGAAAGAAGTAAGAAAGAAGTAAGAAAGAAGTACGAAAGAAGAAAGAAAGAAGTAAGAAAGAAGTAAGAAAGAATTTAGAAAGAAGCAAGAAAGAAGTAAGAAAGAAGAAAGAAAGAAGTAAGAAAGAAGTAAGAAAGAAGCAAGAAAGAAGTAAGAAAGAAGTAAGAAAGAAGTAAGAAAGAAGTAAGAAAGAAGTAAGAAAGAAGTAAGAAAGAAGAAAGAAAGAAGTAAGAAAGAAGAAAGAAAGAAGTAAGAAAGAAGTAAGAAAGAAAGAAGAAAGAAGTAAGAAAGAAGTAAGAAAGAAGTACGAAAGAAGAAAGAAAGAAGTAAGAAAGAAGTAAGAAAGAAAGAAGAAAGAAAGAAGAAAGAAAGAAGTTAGAAAGAAGTAAGAAAGAAGTAAGAAAGAAGTTAGAAAGAAGTAAGAAAGAATTAAGAAAGTAGTAAGAAAGAAAGAAGTAATAAAGAAGTAAGAAAGAAGTAAGAAAGAAAGAAGAAAGAAAGAAGAAAGAAAGAAGTTAGAAAGAAGTAAGAAAGAAGTAAGAAAGAAGTAAGAAAGAAGTAAGAAAGAAAGAAGTAAGAAAGAAGTAAGAAATAATTTAGAAATAAGAAAGAAAGAAGAAAGGAAGAAGAAAGAAAGAAAGAAGTAAGAAAGAAGTAAGAAAGAAAGAAGAAAGAAAGAAGAAAGAAAGAAGTAAGAAAGAATTAAGAAAGAAGTAAGAAAGAAGTAAGAAAGAAGTAAGAAAGAAAAAAGAAAGAAGTAAGAAAGAATTAAGAAAGAAAGAAGAAAGAAAGAAGAAAGAAAGAAGTTAGAAAGAAGTAAGAAAGAAGTAAGAAAGAAGTAAGAAAGAAAGAAGTAAGAAGTAAGGAGGAATGAAGAAAAAAGTAAGAAAGAAGTAAGAAAGAAGTAAGAAAGAAGTAAGAAAGAAAGAAGAAAGAAGTAAGAAAGAAGTAAGAAAGAAGTAAGAAAGAAGTAAGAAAGAAGTAAGAAAGAAGAAGTAAGAAGTAAGGAGGAATGAAGAAAAAAGTAAGAAAGAAGTAAGAAAGAAGTAAGAAAGAAGTAAGAAAGAAAGAAGAAAGAAGAAAGAAAGAAGAAAGAATAAAGAAAGAAGAAAGAAAGAGAGAAGAAAAAAGAAGAAAGAAGAAAGGTAGAAGAAAGAAAGAAAGAAAGAACAAAGAAAGAACGAAGAAAGAAAGAAGAAAGAAGAAAGAAAGAATAAAGAAGAAAGAAGAAAGAAAGAAGAAAGAAAGTAGAAAAAAAGAAAGAAAGAAGAAAGAAAGAGAGAAAGAAGAAAGAAAGAAGAAAGAAAGAAGAAAGAAAGAAGAAAGAATAAGAAGAAAGAAAGACGAAAGAAAGAAGTAAGAAAGAAGTAACAAAGAAGTAAGAAAGAAAGAAGAAAGAAGTAGAGAAAGAAGTAAAAAGAAGTAAGAAAGAAGTACGAAAGAAGTAAGAAAGAAGTAAGAAAGTAGTAAGAAAGAAAGAAGAAAGAAGTAAGAAAGAAGTAAGAAAGAAAGAACAAAGAAGTAGAGAAGAAGTAAGAAAGAAGTAAGAAAGAAGTAACAAAGAAGTAAGAAAGAAAGAAGTAGAGAAAGAAGTAAAAAGAAGTCAGAAAGAAGTAAAAAAGAAGTAAGAAAGAAGAAGAAAGAAGTAAGAAAGAAGAAAGAAAGAAGTAAGAAGAAGTAAGAAAGAAGTAAGAAAGAAGTAAGAAGAAGTAAGAAGAAAGAACAAAGAAGTAGAGAAAGAAGTAAGAAAGAAGAAGTAAAGAAGTAAGAAAGAAGTATGAAAGAAGTAAGAAAGAAGTAGAAAGAAAGAAGTAAGAAAGAAGTAAGAAAAAGTACGAAAGAAGTAAGAAAGAAGTAAGAAAGAAGTAGAAAGAAGTACAAAGAAGAAGAAAGAAGTAAGAAAGAAGAAAGAAAGAAGTAAGAAAGAAGTAAGAAAGAAGTACGAAAGAAGTAAGAAAGAAGTAAGAAAGAAGTAAGAATGAAGTAAGTAAGAAAGAAGAAAGATAGAAGAAAGAAAGAAGAAAAAAAGAAGTTAGAAAGAAGTAAGAAAGAAGTAAGAAAGAAGCAAGAAAGATTTTAGAAAGAAGTAAGAAGAAGTAAGAAAGAAAGAAGAAGTAAGAAAGAAAGAAGTAAGAAAGAAGTAAGAAAGAAGTAACGAAAGAAGTAAGAAAGAAGAAAGAAAGAAGTAAGAAAGAAGTAAGAAAGAATTAAGAAAGAAAGAAGAAGAAGAAAGAAAAAAAAAAGAAAGAAGTAAGAAAGAAGTTAGAAAGAAAGAAGAAAGAAAGAAGAAAGAAAGAAGAAAGAAAGAAGAAAGAGAGAAGAAAGAGAGAAGAAAGAGAGAAGAAAGAAAGAAGAAAGAAGTAAGAAAGAAGTAAGAAAGGAAAGAAGAAAGAAGTAAGAAAGAAGTAAGAAATAAGTAAGAAAGAAGAAAGAAGAAAGAAAGAGAAAAGAAAGAAGAAAGAAAGAAAGAAGTAGAAAGAAGTAAGAAAGAAGAAAGAAGTAAGAAAGAAGTTAGAGAGAAGTAAGAAAGAAGAAGTAAGAAGAAGATAGAAGTAAAGAAAGAAGGAAATAAGAAGAAGAAGAAAGAAGAAAGAAAGAAGAAGTAAGAAGTAAGAAAGAAGAAAGAAGAAAGAGAGAAAGAAAGAAGTAAGAAAGAAGTAAGAAAGAAGTAAGAAAGAAGTATGAAGATAAGTAAGAAAGAAAGAAGAAAGAAGAAGAAAGAAAGAAGAAGAAAGAAAGAAGTAAGAAAGGAGAAGAAAGAAAGAAGTAAGAAAGAGAAAGAAGAAAGAAAGAAGAAAGAATGAAGAAGAAGAAGAAAGAATGAAGAAAGAAAGAAGAAAGAAGAAGAAAGAATAAATAAAGAAGAAAGAAGAAAGAAAGAAGTAAGAAGAAAGAAGAAAGAAGTAGAAAGAAGTTAGAAAGAAGTAAGAAAGAAGTAAGAAAGAAGTAAGATAGAAGTAAGAAAGAAAGAAGAAAGAAAGAAGAAAGAAAGAAGAAAGAAGAAAGAAGTAGAAAGAAGTAAGAAGAAGAAAGAAAGAAGAAAGAAAGAAGAAAGAAAGAAGAAAGAAAGAGAGAAGAATGAAAGAAGAAAAGAATGAAAGAAGAAAGGAGAAGAAAGAAAGAAGAAGAGAGAAGAAAGAGAGAAGAAAGAAAGAAGAAAGAAAGATAAAGAAGAAAGAAAGAAGAAAGAAAGAAGAAAGAACAAAGAAAGAACGAGAAGAAAGAAGAAGAAGAAAGAAAGAATAAAGAAGAAAGAAGAAAGAAAGAAGAAAGAAATAGAAAAAAAGAAAGAAAGAAGAAAGAAAGAAAGAATAAGAAGAAGAAAGAAAGAAGAAAGAAAGAAGTAAGAAAGAAGTAAGAAAGAGTAAGAAAGAAAGAAGTAAGAAAGAAGTAAGAAAGAAGTAGAAGAAAGAAGAAGAAAGAAGAAAGAAAGAAGTAAGAAAGAAAGAAGAAAGAAGTAAGCAAGAAAGAAAGATGTTAGAAAGAAGTAAGAAAGAAGTAATAAAGAAGTAAGAAAGATGTTAGAAAAAAGTAAGAAAGATGTAAGAAAGAATTAAGAAAGAAGTAAGAAAGAAGTAAGAAAGAAGTAAGAAAGAAAGAAGAAAGAAAGTAGTAAGAAAGAAGTAGGAAAGAAGTAATAAAGAAGTAAGAAAGAAGAAAGAAGGAAGTAAGAAGAAGAAAGAAAGAAGAAAGAAGAAGTAAGAAAGAAGTAAGAAAGAAGTAAGAAATAAAGAAGAAAGAAGTAAGAAAGAAGAAAGAAAGAAGTTAGAAAGAAGTAATAAAGAAGTAAGAAAGAAGTAAGAAAGAAGTTAGAAGAAGTAAGAAATAAGTAAGAAAGAAGTACGAAAGAAGTAAGAAAGAAAGAAGAAAGAAAGAAGAAAGAAGTAAGAAAGAAGTAAGAAATAAAGAAGAAAGAAAGAAGAAAGAAAGAAGAAAGAAAGAAAGAACAAAGAAAGAAAGAAAGAAGTAAGAAAGAAGAAAGAGAGAAGTAAGAAAGAAGTAAGAAGAAGCAAGAAAGAAGTAAGAAAGAAGTAAGAAAGAAAGAAGAAAGAAGTAAGAAAGAAGTAAGAAAGAAGTACGAAAGAAAGAAGAAGAAAGAAGAAAGAAAGAAGTTAGAAAGAAGTAAGAAAGAAGTAAGAAAGAAGTTAGAAAGAAGTAAGAAAGAATTAAGAAAGAAGTAAGAAAGAAAGAAGTAATAAAGTAGAAAGAAGTAAGAAAGAAAGAAGAAAGAAGAAAGAAAGAAGTTAGAAAGAAGTAAGAAAGAAGTAGAAAGAAGTAAGAAGGAAAGAAGTAAGAAAGAAGTAAGAAAGAAGTACGAAAGAAAGAGAAGAAAGAAGAAAGAAAGAAGTTAGAAAGAAGTAAGAAAGAAGAAAAAAAGAAGTAAGAAAGAAGTTAGAAAGAAGTAAGAAAGAAGTAAAAAAGAAGTTAGAAAGAAGTAAGAAAGAAGGAAGAAAGAAAGAAGTAAGAAAGAAGAAAGAAAGAAGTAAGAAAGAAGTAAGAAAGAAGCAAGAAAGAAGTAAGAAAGAAGTAAGAAAGAAGTAAGAAAGAAGTAAGAAAGAAGAAAGAAAGAAGTAAGAAAGAAGAAAGAAACAAGTAAGAAAGAAGAAAGAAAGAAGTAAGAAAGAGTAAGAAGAAGCAAGAAAGAAGTAAGAAAGAAGTACGAAAGAAAGAAGAAAGAAAGAAGAAAGAAAGAAGTTAGAAAGAAGTAAGAAAGAAGTAAGAAAGAAGTTAGAAAGAAGTAAGAAAGAATTAAGAAAGAAGTAAGAAAGAAAGAAGTAATAAAGAAGTAAGAAAGAAGTAAGAAAGAAAGAAGAAAGAAGAAAGAAAGAAGTTAGAAAGAAGTAAGAAAGAAATAAGAAAGAAGTAAGAAAGAAAGAAGTAAGAAAGAAGTACGAAAGAAGTACGAAAGAGAGAGAAAGAAAGAAGAAAGAAAGAAGTTAGAAAGAAGTAAGAAAGAAGAAAAAAAGAAGTAAGAAGAAGATAGAAAGAAGTAAGAAAGAAGTAAAAAGAAGTTAGAAAGAAGTAAGAAAGAAGAAAGAACGAAGAAGTAAGAAAGAAATAAGAAAGAAGTTAGAAAGAAGTTAGAAAGAATTTAGAAATAAGAAAGAAGAAGAAAGGAAGAAGAATGAAGAAAGAAGTAAGAAAGAAGTAATAAAGAAGTAAGAAAGAAAGAAGAAAGAAAGAAGAAAGAAAGAAGAAAGAAGAAGAAAGAAGAAGAAAGAGAGAAGAAAGAAAGAAGAAAGAAGAAGTAAGAAGAAGTAAGAAGGAATGAAGAAAGAAGTAAGAAAGAAGTAAGAAGAAGTAAGAAAGAAGTAAGAAGAAGTAAGAAAGAAAAAGAAAGAAGTAAGAAAGAATTAAGAAAGAAAGAAGAAAGAAAGAAGAAAGAAAGAAGTTAGAAGAAGTAAGAAGAAGTAAGAAAGAAGTAAGAAAGAAAGAAGTAAGAAGTAAGGAGGAATGAATAAAGATGTAAGAAAGAAGTTAGAAAGAAGTAAGAAAGAAGTAAGAAAGAAGTAAGAAAGAAGTAAGAAAGAAAGAAGAAAGAAGTAAGAAAGAAGTAAGAAAGAAGTAAGAAAGAAGTAAGAAAGAAGTAAGAATAAAGAAAGAAGTAAGAAAGAAGTAAGAAAGAAGTAAGAAAGAAGAAGAAAGAAGAAAGAAAGAAGAAAGAATAAAGAAAGAAGAAAGAAAGAGAGAAGAAAAAAGAAGAAAGAAGAAAGTAGAAGAAAGAAAGAAAGAAAGAACAAAGAAAGAACGAAGAAAGAAAGAAGAAAGAAGAAAGAAGAAGAAAGAATAAAGAAAAAGAAGAAAGAAAGTAGAAAAAAAGAAAGAAAGTAGAAAGAAAGAAAGAAAGAAGAAAGAAAGAAGAAAGAAAGAAGAAAGAAAGAAGAAAGAAAGAAAGAAGAAAGAAAGAAGAAAGAAAGAAGAAACAAAGAAGTAACAAAGAAGTAAGAAAGAAAGTAGAAAGAAGTAGAGAAAGAAGTAAGAAAGAAGTAAGAAAGAAGTACGAAAGAAGTAAGAAAGAATTAAGAAAGAAGTAAGAAAGAAAGAAGAAAGAAGTAAGAAAGAAGTAAGAAAGAAGTAAGAAAGAAGAAAGAAAGAAGAAAGAAAGAAGAAAGAAAGAAGAAAGAAAGAGAGAAGAAAGAGAGAAGAAAGAAAGAAGAAAGAAAGAAGAAAATAGAAAGAAAGAAGAAAGAAAGAAGAAAGAAAGAAAGAAGAAAGAAAAAAGAAATAAAGAAAAAAGAAAGAAGAAAGAAAGAAGAAAGAAAGAAGAAAGGAAGAAGAAAGAAAGAAGTAAGAAAGAAGAAAGAAAGAAGTAAGAAAGAAGAAAGAAAGAAGTAAGAAAGAAGTAAGAAAGAAGCAAGAAAGAAGTAAGAAAGAAGTAAGAAAGAAAGAAGAAAGAAGTAAGAAAGAAGTAAGAAAGAAGTAAGAAAGAAGTACGAAAGAAGAAAGAAGGAAGTAAGAAAAAGGTAAGAAAGAAGTAAGAAAGAAGTTAGAAAGAAGAAAGAAAGAAGTAAGAAAGAAGAAAGAAAGAAGTAAGAAAGAAGTAAGAAAGAAGCAAGAAAGAAGTAAGAAAGAAGTAAGAAAGAAGTAACAAAGAAGAAAGAAAGAAGTAAGAAAGAAGAAAGAAAGAAGTAAGAAAGAAGTAAGAAGAAGCAAGGAAGAAGTAAGAAAGAAGTAAGAAAGAAAGAAGAAAGAAGTAAGAAAGAAGTATGAAAGAAGTAAGAAAGAAGTACGAAAGAAAGAAGAAAGAAAGAAGAAAGAAAGAATTTAGAAAGAAGTAAGAAAGAAGTAAGAAAGAAGTTAGAAAGAAGTAAGAAAGAATTAAGAAAGAAGTAAGAAAGAAAGAAGTAATAAAGAAGTAAGAAACAATTAAGAAAGAAAGAAGAAAGAAAGAAGAAAGAAAGAAGTTAGAAAGAAGTAAGAAAGAAGTAAGAGAGAAGTAAGAAAGAAAGAAGTAAGAAAGAAGTAAGAAAGAAGGAAGAAAGAAAGAAGAAAGAAAGAAGAAAGAAAGAAGTTAGAAAGAAGTAAGAAAGAAGAAAAAAAGAAGTAAGAAAGAAGTTAGAAAGAAGTAAGAAAGAAGTAAGAAAGAAGTTAGAAAGAAGTAAGAAAGAAGAAAGAAGTAAGAAATAAGTAAGAAAGAAATAAGAAAGAAGTTAGAAAGAAGTTAGAAAGAATTTAGAAATAAGAAAGAAAGAAGAAAGGAAGAAGAAAGAAAGAAAGAAGTAAGAAAGAAGTAACAAAGAAGTAACAAAGAAGTAAGAAAGAAAGTAGAAAGAAGTAGAGAAAGAAGTAAGAAAGAAGTAAGAAAGAAGTACGAAAGAAGTAAGAAAGAATTAAGAAAGAAGTAAGAAAGAAGTAAGAAAGAAGTAAGAAAGAAGAAAGAAAGAAGTAAGAAAGAAGAAAGAAAGAAGTAAGAAAGAAGTAAGAAAGAAGTAAGAAAGAAAGAACAAAGAAGTAGAGAAAGAAGTAAGAAAGAAGTAAGAAAGAAGTACGAAAGAAGTAAGGAAGAGGTAAGAAAGAAAGAAGTAAGAAAGAAGTAAGAAAGAAGTACGAAAGAAGTAAGAAAGAAGTAAGAAAGAAGTAAGAAAGAAGTAAGAAAGAAGTACGAAGGAAGTAAGAAAGAAGTAAGAAAGAAGTAAGAAAAGAAGTAAGTAAGAAAGAAGAAAGATAGAAGAAAGAAAGAAGAAAAAAAGAAGTTAGAAAGAAGTATGAAACAAGTAAGAAAGAAGCAAGAAAGATTTTAGAAAGAAGTAAGAAAGAAGTAAGAAAGAAGTAAGAAAGATGTTAGAAAGAAGTATGATAGAAGTAAGAAAGAATTCAGAAAGAAGTAAGAAAGAAGTAAGAAAGAAGTAAGAAAGTAGTAAGAAAGAAAGAAGAAAGAAGTAAGAAATAAGTAACAAAGAAGTAAGAAAGAAGTAATAAAGAAAGAAGTAAGAAAGAAAGAAGGAAGAAGAAAGAAAAAAGAAAGAAGTAAGAAAGAAGTAAGAAAGAAGAAAGAAAGAAGAAGGAAAGAAAGAAGTAAGAAAGAAGTAAGAAAGAAAGAAAGAAAGAAAGAAGAAAGAAAGAAGAAAGAAAGAAGAAAGAAAGAAGAAAGAATAAAGAAAGAAGAGAGAAAGAGAGAAGAAAAAAAGAAGAAAGAATAAAGGTAGAAGAAAGAAAGCACGAAGAAAGAAAGCAGAAAGAAGAAAGAAAGAATTAAGAAGAAAGAAGAAAGAAAGAAGAAAGAAAGCAGAAAAAAAGAAAGAAAGAAGAAAGAAAGAAAGAAAGAAGAAATAAAGAAGGAAGAAAGAAGTAAGAAAGAAGTAAGAAAGAAGTACGAAAGAAGTAAGAAAGAAGTAAGAAAGAAGTAAGAAAGAAGTACAAAAGAAGTAAGAAAGAAGTAAGGAAGAAGTAAGAAAGAAAGAAGAAAGAAGTAATTAAGAAGTAAGAAAGAAGTAAGAAAGAAGAAAGAAAGAAGTAAGAAAGAAGAAAGAAAGTAGTAAGAAAGAAGTAAGAAAGAAGTAAGAAAGAAGTAAGAAAGAAAGAACAAAGAAGTAGAGAAAGAAGTAAGAAAGAAGAAAGAAAGAAGTACGAAAGAAGTAAGAAAGAAGTAAAAAAGAAGTACGAAAGAAGTAAGAAAGAAGTAAGAAAGAAAGAAGTAAGAAAGAAGAAAGAAAGAAGTAAGAAAGAAGAAAGAAAGAAAGAAGAAAGAAGTAAGAAAGAAGTAAGAAAGAAGTAAGAAAGAAGTAAGAAAGAAGTAAGAAAGAAGTAAGAAAGAAGTAAGAATGAAGTAAGTAAGAAAGAAGAAAGATAGAAGAAAGAAGAAAAAAAGAAGTTAGAAAGAAGTAAGAAAGAAGTAAGAAAGAAGCAAGAAAGATTTTAGAAAGAAGTAAGAAAGAAGTAAAAAAGAAGTAAGAAAGAAGTAAGAAAGAAGTAAGAAAGAAAGAAGTAAGAAAGAAGTAAGAAAGAAGTAAGAAAGAAGTAAGAAAGAAGATAGAAAGAAGTAAGAAAGAAGTAAGAAAGAAGAAAGAAAGAAGAAAGAAAGAAGAAAGAAGTAAGAAAGAAGTAAGAAAGAAGTAAGAAAGAAGAAAGAAAGAAAGAGAGAAGAAAGAAAGAAGAAAGAAAGTAGAAAGAAAGGAAGAAAGAAGAAAGAAAGAAGAAAGAAAGAAGAAAGAAAGAAGAAAGAAAGAAGAAAGAAAGACGAAAGAAAGAAGAAGGAAAGAAAGAAGAAAGAAAGAAGAAAGAAAGAAGAAAGAAAGAAGAAAGAAAGAGAGAAGAAAGAAAGAAGAAAGAAACTAGAAAGAAAGGAAGAAAGAAGAAAGAAAGAAGAAAGAAAGAAGAAAGAAACAAGAAAGAAAGAAGGAAGAAAGAAGAAAGAAAGAAGAAAGAAAGAAGAAAGAGAGAAGAAAGAAAGAAGAAAGAAAGAAGAGAGAAGAAAGAGAGAAGAAAGAAAGAAGAAATTAGAAAGAAAGAAGAAAGAAGAAAGAAATAAAGAAGAAAGAAAGAAGAAAGAAAGAGAGAAGATAGAAAGAAGAAAGAAAGAAGAAAGAAAGAAGAAAGAGAGAAGAAAGAAAGAAGAAATTAGAAAGAAATAATAAGGAAAGAAGAAAGAAAGAAAGAAGAAAGAAAAAAGAAATAAAGAAGAAAGAAAGAAGAAAGAAAGAAGAAAGAAAGAAAGAAGAAAGAAAGAAGAAAGAAAGAAAAAGAAAGAAGAAAGAAAGAAAGAATTAAGGAAGAAGTAAGAAAGAAGTAAGAAAGAAGTAAGAAAGAAAGAAGAAAGAAGAAAGAAGAAAGAAGAAAGAAAGAAAGAAATAAAGAAGTAAGAAAGAAGTAAGAAAGAAGTAAGAAAGAAGTAAGAAAGAAGTAAGAAATAAGTAAGAAAGAAGTTAGAAAGAAAGAAGAAAGAAAGAAGAAAGAAAGAAGAAATAAAGAAGAAAGAGAGAAGAAAGAGAGAAGAAAGAGAGAAGAAAGAAAGAAGAAAGAAGTAAGAAAGAAGTAAGAAAGAAGTACGAAAGAAGTAAGAAAGAAGTACGAAAGAAGTAAGAAAGAAGTAAGAAAGAAGTAAGAAAGAAGGAAGAAAGAAGTAATTAAGAAGTAAGAAAGAATAAGAAAGAAGAAAGAAAGAAGTAGAAATAAGAAAGAAATAAGAAAGAAAGAAGAAAGAAAGAAAGAAAGAAGTAAGAAAGAATTAAGAAAGAAGTAAGAAAGAAGTAAGAAATAAGTAAGAAAGATGTTAGAAAGAAAGAAGAAAGAAAGAAGAAAGAAAGAAGAAAGAAAGAAGAAAGAGAGAAGAAAGAGAGAAGAAAGAGAGAAGAAAGAAAGAAGAAAGAAGTAAGAAAGAAGTAAGAAAGAAGTACGAAAGAAGTAAGAAAGAAGTAAGAAAGAAGTTAGAAAGAAAGAAGAAAGAAGTAATTAAGAAGTAAGAAAGAAGTAAGAAAGAAGTAAGAAGAAGCAAGAAAGAAGTAAGAAAGAAGTAAGAAAGAAAGAAGAAAGAAGTAAGAAAGAAGTAAGAAAGAAGTAAGAAAGAAGTACGAAAGAAAGAAGAAAGAAAGAAGTAAGAAAGAAGTAAGAAACAAGTAAGAAAGAAGTAAGAAATAAAGAACAAAGAAGTAGAGAAAGAAGTAAGAAAGAAGTAAGAAAGAAGTAAGAAAGAAGAAAGAAAGAAGTAAGAAAGAACAAAGAAAGAAGTAAGAAAGAAGTAAGAAGAAGCAAGAAAGAAGTAAGAAAGAAGTAAGAAAGAAAGAAGAAAGAAGTAAGAAAGAAGTAAGAAAGAAGTAAGAAAGAAGTACGAAAGAAAGAAGAAAGAAAGAAGAAAGAAAGAAGTTAGAAAGAAGTAAGAAAGAATTAAGAAAGAAGTAAGAAAGAAAGAAGTAATAAAGAAGTAAGAAAGAAGTAAGAAAGAAAGAAGAAAGAAGAAAGAAAGAAGTTAGAAAGAAGTAAGAAAGAAGTAAGAAAGAAGTAAGAAAGAAAGAAGTAAGAAAGAAGTAAGAAAGAAGTACGAAAGAAAGAAGAAAGAAAGAAGAAAGAAAGAAGTTAGAAAGAAGTAAGAAAGAAGAAAAAAAGAAGTAAGAAAGAAGTTAGAAAGAAGTAAGAAAGAAGTAAAGAAGAAGTTAGAAAGAAGTAAGAAAGAAGAAAGAAAGAAAGAAGTAAGAAAGAAGAAAGAAAGAAGTAAGAAAGAAGTAAGAAAGAAGCAAGAAAGAAGTAAGAAAGAAGTAAGAAAGAAGTAAGAAAGAAGTAAGAAAGAAGAAAGAAAGAAGTAAGAAAGAAGAAAGAAAGAAGTAAGAAAGAAGAAAGAAAGAAGTAAGAAAGAAGTAAGAAGAAGCAAGAAAGAAGTAAGAAAGAAGTACGAAAGAAAGAAGAAAGAAAGAAGAAAGAAAGAAGTTAGAAAGAAGTAAGAAAGAAGTAAGAAAGACGTTAGAAAGAAGAAAGAATTAAGAAAGAAGTAAGAAAGAAAGAAGTAATAAAGAAGTAAGAAAGAAGTAAGAAAGAAAGAAGAAAGAAGAAAGAAAGAAGTTAGAAAGAAGTAAGAAAGAAGTAAGAAAGAAGTACGAAAGAAGTACGAAAGAGAGAAGAAAGAAAGAAGAAAGAAAGAAGTTAGAAAGAAGTAAGAAAGAAGAAAAAAAGAAGTAAGAAAGAAGTTAGAAAGAAGTAAGAAAGAAGTAAAAAAGAAGTTAGAAAGAAGTAAGAAAGAAGAAAGAACGAACAAGTAAGAAAGAAATAAGAAAGAAGTTAGAAAGAAGTTAGAAAGAATTTAGAAATAAGAAAGAAAGAAGAAAGGAAGAAGAAAGAAAGAAAGAAGTAAGAAAGAAGTAATAAAGAAGTAAGAAAGAAAGAAGAAACAAAGAAGAAAGAAAGAAGAAAGAAAGAAGAAAGAAAGACGAAAGAAAGAAGAAGGAAAGAAAGAAGAAAGAAAGAAGAAAGAAAGAAGAAAGAAAGAAGAAAGAAAGAGAGAAGAAAGAAAGAAGAAAGAAACTAGAAAGAAAGGAAGAAAGAAGAAAGAAAGAAGAAAGAAAGAAGAAAGAAACAAGAAAGAAAGAAGGAAGAAAGAAGAAAGAAAGAAGAAAGAAAGAAGAAAGAGAGAAGAAAGAAAGAAGAAAGAAAGAAGAGAGAAGAAAGAGAGAAGAAAGAAAGAAGAAATTAGAAAGAAAGAAGAAAGAAGAAAGAAATAAAGAAGAAAGAAAGAAGAAAGAAAGAGAGAAGATAGAAAGAAGAAAGAAAGAAGAAAGAAAGAAGAAAGAGAGAAGAAAGAAAGAAGAAATTAGAAAGAAATAATAAGGAAAGAAGAAAGAAAGAAAGAAGAAAGAAAAAAGAAATAAAGAAGAAAGAAAGAAGAAAGAAAGAAGAAAGAAAGAAAGAAGAAAGAAAGAAGAAAGAAAGAAAAAGAAAGAAGAAAGAAAGAAAGAATTAAGGAAGAAGTAAGAAAGAAGTAAGAAAGAAGTAAGAAAGAAAGAAGAAAGAAGAAAGAAGAAAGAAGAAAGAAAGAAAGAAATAAAGAAGTAAGAAAGAAGTAAGAAAGAAGTAAGAAAGAAGTAAGAAAGAAGTAAGAAATAAGTAAGAAAGAAGTTAGAAAGAAAGAAGAAAGAAAGAAGAAAGAAAGAAGAAATAAAGAAGAAAGAGAGAAGAAAGAGAGAAGAAAGAGAGAAGAAAGAAAGAAGAAAGAAGTAAGAAAGAAGTAAGAAAGAAGTACGAAAGAAGTAAGAAAGAAGTACGAAAGAAGTAAGAAAGAAGTAAGAAAGAAGTAAGAAAGAAGGAAGAAAGAAGTAATTAAGAAGTAAGAAAGAATAAGAAAGAAGAAAGAAAGAAGTAGAAATAAGAAAGAAATAAGAAAGAAAGAAGAAAGAAAGAAAGAAAGAAGTAAGAAAGAATTAAGAAAGAAGTAAGAAAGAAGTAAGAAATAAGTAAGAAAGATGTTAGAAAGAAAGAAGAAAGAAAGAAGAAAGAAAGAAGAAAGAAAGAAGAAAGAGAGAAGAAAGAGAGAAGAAAGAGAGAAGAAAGAAAGAAGAAAGAAGTAAGAAAGAAGTAAGAAAGAAGTACGAAAGAAGTAAGAAAGAAGTAAGAAAGAAGTTAGAAAGAAAGAAGAAAGAAGTAATTAAGAAGTAAGAAAGAAGTAAGAAAGAAGTAAGAAGAAGCAAGAAAGAAGTAAGAAAGAAGTAAGAAAGAAAGAAGAAAGAAGTAAGAAAGAAGTAAGAAAGAAGTAAGAAAGAAGTACGAAAGAAAGAAGAAAGAAAGAAGTAAGAAAGAAGTAAGAAACAAGTAAGAAAGAAGTAAGAAATAAAGAACAAAGAAGTAGAGAAAGAAGTAAGAAAGAAGTAAGAAAGAAGTAAGAAAGAAGAAAGAAAGAAGTAAGAAAGAACAAAGAAAGAAGTAAGAAAGAAGTAAGAAGAAGCAAGAAAGAAGTAAGAAAGAAGTAAGAAAGAAAGAAGAAAGAAGTAAGAAAGAAGTAAGAAAGAAGTAAGAAAGAAGTACGAAAGAAAGAAGAAAGAAAGAAGAAAGAAAGAAGTTAGAAAGAAGTAAGAAAGAATTAAGAAAGAAGTAAGAAAGAAAGAAGTAATAAAGAAGTAAGAAAGAAGTAAGAAAGAAAGAAGAAAGAAGAAAGAAAGAAGTTAGAAAGAAGTAAGAAAGAAGTAAGAAAGAAGTAAGAAAGAAAGAAGTAAGAAAGAAGTAAGAAAGAAGTACGAAAGAAAGAAGAAAGAAAGAAGAAAGAAAGAAGTTAGAAAGAAGTAAGAAAGAAGAAAAAAAGAAGTAAGAAAGAAGTTAGAAAGAAGTAAGAAAGAAGTAAAGAAGAAGTTAGAAAGAAGTAAGAAAGAAGAAAGAAAGAAAGAAGTAAGAAAGAAGAAAGAAAGAAGTAAGAAAGAAGTAAGAAAGAAGCAAGAAAGAAGTAAGAAAGAAGTAAGAAAGAAGTAAGAAAGAAGTAAGAAAGAAGAAAGAAAGAAGTAAGAAAGAAGAAAGAAAGAAGTAAGAAAGAAGAAAGAAAGAAGTAAGAAAGAAGTAAGAAGAAGCAAGAAAGAAGTAAGAAAGAAGTACGAAAGAAAGAAGAAAGAAAGAAGAAAGAAAGAAGTTAGAAAGAAGTAAGAAAGAAGTAAGAAAGACGTTAGAAAGAAGAAAGAATTAAGAAAGAAGTAAGAAAGAAAGAAGTAATAAAGAAGTAAGAAAGAAGTAAGAAAGAAAGAAGAAAGAAGAAAGAAAGAAGTTAGAAAGAAGTAAGAAAGAAGTAAGAAAGAAGTACGAAAGAAGTACGAAAGAGAGAAGAAAGAAAGAAGAAAGAAAGAAGTTAGAAAGAAGTAAGAAAGAAGAAAAAAAGAAGTAAGAAAGAAGTTAGAAAGAAGTAAGAAAGAAGTAAAAAAGAAGTTAGAAAGAAGTAAGAAAGAAGAAAGAACGAACAAGTAAGAAAGAAATAAGAAAGAAGTTAGAAAGAAGTTAGAAAGAATTTAGAAATAAGAAAGAAAGAAGAAAGGAAGAAGAAAGAAAGAAAGAAGTAAGAAAGAAGTAATAAAGAAGTAAGAAAGAAAGAAGAAACAAAGAAGAAAGAAAGAAGAAAGAAAGAAGAAAGAGAGAAGAAAGAAAGAAGAAAGAAAGAAGTAAGAAAGAAGTAAGAAGGAATGAAGAAAGAAGTAAGAAAGAAGTAAGAAAGAAGTAAGAAAGAAGTAAGAAAGAAAAAAGAAAGAAGTAAGAAAGAATTAAGAAAGAAAGAAGAAAGAAAGAAGAAAGAAAGAAGTTAGAAAGAAGTAAGAAAGAAGTAAGAAAGAAGTAAGAAAGAAAGAAGTAAGAAGTAAGGAGGAATGAATAAAGATGTAAGAAAGAAGTAAGAAAGAAGTAAGAAAGAAGTAAGAAAGAAGTAAGAAAGAAGTAAGAAAGAAAGAAGAAAGAAGTAAGAAATAAGTAACAAAGAAGTAAGAAAGAAGTAATAAAGAAAGAAGTAAGAAAGAAAGAAGGAAGAAGAAAGAAAAAAGAAAGAAGTAAGAAAGAAGTAAGAAAGAAGAAAGAAAGAAGAAGGAAAGAAAGAAGTAAGAAAGAAGTAAGAAAGAAAGAAAGAAAGAAAGAAGAAAGAAAGAAGAAAGAAAGAAGAAAGAAAGAAGAAAGAATAAAGAAAGAAGAGAGAAAGAGAGAAGAAAAAAAGAAGAAAGAATAAAGGTAGAAGAAAGAAAGCACGAAGAAAGAAAGAAGAAAGAAGAAAGAAAGAATTAAGAAGAAAGAAGAAAGAAAGAAGAAAGAAAGTAGAAAAAAAGAAAGAAAGAAGAAAGAAAGAAAGAAAGAAGAAATAAAGAAGGAAGAAAGAAGTAAGAAAGAAGTAAGAAAGAAGTACGAAAGAAGTAAGAAAGAAGTAAGAAAGAAGTAAGAAAGAAGTACAAAAGAAGTAAGAAAGAAGTAAGGAAGAAGTAAGAAAGAAAGAAGAAAGAAGTAATTAAGAAGTAAGAAAGAAGTAAGAAAGAAGAAAGAAAGAAGTAAGAAAGAAGAAAGAAAGTAGTAAGAAAGAAGTAAGAAAGAAGTAAGAAAGAAGTAAGAAAGAAAGAACAAAGAAGTAGAGAAAGAAGTAAGAAAGAAGAAAGAAAGAAGTACGAAAGAAGTAAGAAAGAAGTAAAAAAGAAGTACGAAAGAAGTAAGAAAGAAGTAAGAAAGAAAGAAGTAAGAAAGAAGAAAGAAAGAAGTAAGAAAGAAGAAAGAAAGAAAGAAGAAAGAAGTAAGAAAGAAGTAAGAAAGAAGTAAGAAAGAAGTAAGAAAGAAGTAAGAAAGAAGTAAGAAAGAAGTAAGAATGAAGTAAGTAAGAAAGAAGAAAGATAGAAGAAAGAAGAAAAAAAGAAGTTAGAAAGAAGTAAGAAAGAAGTAAGAAAGAAGCAAGAAAGATTTTAGAAAGAAGTAAGAAAGAAGTAAAAAAGAAGTAAGAAAGAAGTAAGAAAGAAGTAAGAAAGAAGTAAGAAAGAAAGAAGTAAGAAAGAAGTAAGAAAGAAGTAAGAAAGAAGATAGAAAGAAGTAAGAAAGAAGTAAGAAAGAAGAAAGAAAGAAGAAAGAAAGAAGAAAGAAGTAAGAAAGAAGTAAGAAAGAAGTAAGAAAGAAGAAAGAAAGAAAGAGAGAAGAAAGAAAGAAGAAAGAAAGTAGAAAGAAAGGAAGAAAGAAGAAAGAAAGAAGAAAGAAAGAAGAAAGAAAGAAGAAAGAAAGAAGAAAGAAAGACGAAAGAAAGAAGAAGGAAAGAAAGAAGAAAGAAAGAAGAAAGAAAGAAGAAAGAAAGAAGAAAGAAAGAGAGAAGAAAGAAAGAAGAAAGAAACTAGAAAGAAAGGAAGAAAGAAGAAAGAAAGAAGAAAGAAAGAAGAAAGAAACAAGAAAGAAAGAAGGAAGAAAGAAGAAAGAAAGAAGAAAGAAAGAAGAAAGAGAGAAGAAAGAAAGAAGAAAGAAAGAAGAGAGAAGAAAGAGAGAAGAAAGAAAGAAGAAATTAGAAAGAAAGAAGAAAGAAGAAAGAAATAAAGAAGAAAGAAAGAAGAAAGAAAGAGAGAAGATAGAAAGAAGAAAGAAAGAAGAAAGAAAGAAGAAAGAGAGAAGAAAGAAAGAAGAAATTAGAAAGAAATAATAAGGAAAGAAGAAAGAAAGAAAGAAGAAAGAAAAAAGAAATAAAGAAGAAAGAAAGAAGAAAGAAAGAAGAAAGAAAGAAAGAAGAAAGAAAGAAGAAAGAAAGAAAAAGAAAGAAGAAAGAAAGAAAGAATTAAGGAAGAAGTAAGAAAGAAGTAAGAAAGAAGTAAGAAAGAAAGAAGAAAGAAGAAAGAAGAAAGAAGAAAGAAAGAAAGAAATAAAGAAGTAAGAAAGAAGTAAGAAAGAAGTAAGAAAGAAGTAAGAAAGAAGTAAGAAATAAGTAAGAAAGAAGTTAGAAAGAAAGAAGAAAGAAAGAAGAAAGAAAGAAGAAATAAAGAAGAAAGAGAGAAGAAAGAGAGAAGAAAGAGAGAAGAAAGAAAGAAGAAAGAAGTAAGAAAGAAGTAAGAAAGAAGTACGAAAGAAGTAAGAAAGAAGTACGAAAGAAGTAAGAAAGAAGTAAGAAAGAAGTAAGAAAGAAGGAAGAAAGAAGTAATTAAGAAGTAAGAAAGAATAAGAAAGAAGAAAGAAAGAAGTAGAAATAAGAAAGAAATAAGAAAGAAAGAAGAAAGAAAGAAAGAAAGAAGTAAGAAAGAATTAAGAAAGAAGTAAGAAAGAAGTAAGAAATAAGTAAGAAAGATGTTAGAAAGAAAGAAGAAAGAAAGAAGAAAGAAAGAAGAAAGAAAGAAGAAAGAGAGAAGAAAGAGAGAAGAAAGAGAGAAGAAAGAAAGAAGAAAGAAGTAAGAAAGAAGTAAGAAAGAAGTACGAAAGAAGTAAGAAAGAAGTAAGAAAGAAGTTAGAAAGAAAGAAGAAAGAAGTAATTAAGAAGTAAGAAAGAAGTAAGAAAGAAGTAAGAAGAAGCAAGAAAGAAGTAAGAAAGAAGTAAGAAAGAAAGAAGAAAGAAGTAAGAAAGAAGTAAGAAAGAAGTAAGAAAGAAGTACGAAAGAAAGAAGAAAGAAAGAAGTAAGAAAGAAGTAAGAAACAAGTAAGAAAGAAGTAAGAAATAAAGAACAAAGAAGTAGAGAAAGAAGTAAGAAAGAAGTAAGAAAGAAGTAAGAAAGAAGAAAGAAAGAAGTAAGAAAGAACAAAGAAAGAAGTAAGAAAGAAGTAAGAAGAAGCAAGAAAGAAGTAAGAAAGAAGTAAGAAAGAAAGAAGAAAGAAGTAAGAAAGAAGTAAGAAAGAAGTAAGAAAGAAGTACGAAAGAAAGAAGAAAGAAAGAAGAAAGAAAGAAGTTAGAAAGAAGTAAGAAAGAATTAAGAAAGAAGTAAGAAAGAAAGAAGTAATAAAGAAGTAAGAAAGAAGTAAGAAAGAAAGAAGAAAGAAGAAAGAAAGAAGTTAGAAAGAAGTAAGAAAGAAGTAAGAAAGAAGTAAGAAAGAAAGAAGTAAGAAAGAAGTAAGAAAGAAGTACGAAAGAAAGAAGAAAGAAAGAAGAAAGAAAGAAGTTAGAAAGAAGTAAGAAAGAAGAAAAAAAGAAGTAAGAAAGAAGTTAGAAAGAAGTAAGAAAGAAGTAAAGAAGAAGTTAGAAAGAAGTAAGAAAGAAGAAAGAAAGAAAGAAGTAAGAAAGAAGAAAGAAAGAAGTAAGAAAGAAGTAAGAAAGAAGCAAGAAAGAAGTAAGAAAGAAGTAAGAAAGAAGTAAGAAAGAAGTAAGAAAGAAGAAAGAAAGAAGTAAGAAAGAAGAAAGAAAGAAGTAAGAAAGAAGAAAGAAAGAAGTAAGAAAGAAGTAAGAAGAAGCAAGAAAGAAGTAAGAAAGAAGTACGAAAGAAAGAAGAAAGAAAGAAGAAAGAAAGAAGTTAGAAAGAAGTAAGAAAGAAGTAAGAAAGACGTTAGAAAGAAGAAAGAATTAAGAAAGAAGTAAGAAAGAAAGAAGTAATAAAGAAGTAAGAAAGAAGTAAGAAAGAAAGAAGAAAGAAGAAAGAAAGAAGTTAGAAAGAAGTAAGAAAGAAGTAAGAAAGAAGTACGAAAGAAGTACGAAAGAGAGAAGAAAGAAAGAAGAAAGAAAGAAGTTAGAAAGAAGTAAGAAAGAAGAAAAAAAGAAGTAAGAAAGAAGTTAGAAAGAAGTAAGAAAGAAGTAAAAAAGAAGTTAGAAAGAAGTAAGAAAGAAGAAAGAACGAACAAGTAAGAAAGAAATAAGAAAGAAGTTAGAAAGAAGTTAGAAAGAATTTAGAAATAAGAAAGAAAGAAGAAAGGAAGAAGAAAGAAAGAAAGAAGTAAGAAAGAAGTAATAAAGAAGTAAGAAAGAAAGAAGAAACAAAGAAGAAAGAAAGAAGAAAGAAAGAAGAAAGAGAGAAGAAAGAAAGAAGAAAGAAAGAAGTAAGAAAGAAGTAAGAAGGAATGAAGAAAGAAGTAAGAAAGAAGTAAGAAAGAAGTAAGAAAGAAGTAAGAAAGAAAAAAGAAAGAAGTAAGAAAGAATTAAGAAAGAAAGAAGAAAGAAAGAAGAAAGAAAGAAGTTAGAAAGAAGTAAGAAAGAAGTAAGAAAGAAGTAAGAAAGAAAGAAGTAAGAAGTAAGGAGGAATGAATAAAGATGTAAGAAAGAAGTAAGAAAGAAGTAAGAAAGAAGAAAGAAAGAAGAAAGAAAGAAGTTAGAAAGAAGTAAGAAAGAAGTAAGAAAGAAGTAAGAAAGAAAGAAGTAAGAAGTAAGGAGGAATGAATAAAGATGTAAGAAAGAAGTAAGAAAGAAGTAAGAAAGAAGTAAGAAAGAAGTAAGAAAGAAGTAAGAAAGAAAGAAGAAAGAAGTAAGAAAGAAGTAAGAAAGAAGTAAGAAAGAAGTAAGAAAGAAGAAAGAAGAAAGAAAGAAGTAAGAAAGAAGTAAGAAAGAAGTAAGAAAGAAGAAAGGAAGAAGAAAGAAAGAAGAAAGAATAAAGAAAGAAGAAAGAAAGAGAGAAGAAAGAAAGAAAGAAAGAACAAAGAAAGAACGAAGAAAGAAAGAAGAAAGAAGAAAGAAAGAATAAAGAAGAAAGAAGAAAGAAAGAAGAAAGAAAGTAGAAAAAAAGAAAGAAAGTAGAAAGAAAGAAAGAAAGAAGAAAGAAAGAAGAAAGAAAGAAGAAAGAAAGAAGAAAGAAAGAAAGAAGAAAGAAAGAAGAAAGAAAGAAGAAACAAAGAAGTAACAAAGAAGTAAGAAAGAAAGTAGAAAGAAGTAGAGAAAGAAGTAAGAAAGAAGTAAGAAAGAAGTACGAAAGAAGTAAGAAAGAATTAAGAAAGAAGTAAGAAAGAAGTAAGAAAGAAATAAGAAAGAAGAAAGAAAGAAGAAAGAAAGAAGAAAGAAAGAAGAAAGAAAGAGAGAAGAAAGAGAGAAGAAAGAAAGAAGAAAGAAAGAAGAAAATAGAAAGAAAGAAGAAAGAAAGAAGAAAGAAAGAAAGAAGAAAGAAAAAAGAAATAAAGAAAAAAGAAAGAAGAAAGAAAGAAGAAAGAAAGAAGGAAGAAAGAAAGAAGAAAGAAAGAAGAAAGAAGTAAGAAAGAAGTAAGAAAGAAGTAAGAAAGAAGTACGAAAGAAGAAAGAAGGAAGTAAGAAAAAGGTAAGAAAGAAGTAAGAAAGAAGTTAGAAAGAAGAAAGAAAGAAGTAAGAAAGAAGAAAGAAAGAAGTAAGAAAGAAGTAAGAAAGAAGCAAGAAAGAAGTAAGAAAGAAGTAAGAAAGAAGTAAGAAAGAAGAAAGAAAGAAGTAAGAAAGAAGAAAGAAAGAAGTAAGAAAGAAGTAAGAAGAAGCAAGAAAGAAGTAAGAAAGAAGTAAGAAAGAAAGAAGAAAGAAGTAAGAAAGAAGTAAGAAAGAAGTAAGAAAGAAGTACGAAAGAAAGAAGAAAGAAAGAAGAAAGAAAAAATTTAGAAAGAAGTAAGAAAGAAGTAAGAAAGAAGTTAGAAAGAAGTAAGAAAGAATTAAGAAAGAAGTAAGGAAGAAAGAAGTAATAAAGAAGTAAGAAACAATTAAGAAAGAAAGAAGAAAGAAAGAAGAAAGAAAGAAGTTAGAAAGAAGTAAGAAAGAAGTAAGAAAGAAGTAAGAAAGAAAGAAGTAAGAAAGAAGTAAGAAAGAAGGAAGAAAGAAAGAAGAAAGAAAGAAGAAAGAAAGAAGTTAGAAAGAAGTAAGAAAGAAGAAAATAAGAAGTAAGAAAGAAGTTAGAAAGAAGTAAGAAAGAAGTAAGAAATAAGTAAGAAAGAAATAAGAAAGAAGTTAGAAAGAAGTTAGAAAGAATTTAGAAATAAGAAAGAAAGAAGAAAGGAAGAAGAAAGAAAGAAAGAAGTAAGAAAGAAGTAACAAAGAAGTAACAAAGAAGTAAGAAAGAAAGTAGAAAGAAGTAGAGAAAGAAGTAAGAAAGAAGTAAGAAAGAAGTACGAAAGAAGAAAGAAAGAAGTAAGAAAGAAGTAAGAAAGAAGTAAGAAAGAAGTAAGAAAGAAGAAAGAAACAAGTAAGAAAGAAGAAAGAAAGAAGTAAGAAAGAAGTAAGAAAGAAGTGAGAAAGAAAGAACAAAGAAGTAGAGAAAGAAGTAAGAAAGAAGTAAGAAAGAAGTACGAAAGAAGTAAGGAAGAGGTAAGAAAGAAAGAAGTAAGAAAGAAGTAAGAAAGAAGTACGAAAGAAGTAAGAAAGAAGTAAGAAAGAAGTAAGAAAGAAGTAAGAAAGAAGTACGAAGGAAGTAAGAAAGAAGTAAGAAAGAAGTAAGAATGAAGTAAGTAAGAAAGAAGAAAGATAGAAGAAAGAAAGAAGAAAAAAAGAAGTTAGAAAGAAGTATGAAACAAGTTAGAAAGAAGCAAGAAAGATTTTAGAAAGAAGTAAGAAAGCAGTAAGAAAGAAGTAAGAAAGAAGTAAGAAAGAAGTAAGAAAGAAGTAAGAAAGAAAGAAGAAAGAAGTAAGAAATAAGTAACAAAGAAGTAAGAAAGAAGTAAGAAAGAAGAAAGAAAGAAGAAGGAAAGAAAGAAGTAAGAAAGAAGTAAGAAAGAAAGAAAGAAGAAAGAAAGAAGAAAGAAAGAAGAAAGAAAGAAGAAAGAATAAAGAAAGAAGAGAGAAAGAGAGAAGAAAAAAAGAAGAAAGAAGAAAGGTAGAAGAAAGAAAGCACGAAGAAAGAAAGAAGAAAGAAGAAAGAAAGAATTAAGAAGAAAGAAGAAAGAAAGAAGAAAAAAAGTAGAAAAAAAGAAAGAAAGAAGAAAGAAAGAAAGAAAGAAGAAATAAAGAAGGAAGAAAGAAGTAAGAAAGAAGTAAGAAAGAAGTACGAAAGAAGTAAGAAAGAAGTAAGAAAGAAGTAAGAAAGAAGTAAGAAAGAAGTACAAAAGAAGTAAGAAAGAAGTAAGAAAGAAGTAAGAAAGAAAGAAGAAAGATGTAATTAAGAAGTAAGAAAGAAGTAAGAAAGAAGAAAGAAAGAAGTAAGAAAGAAGAAAGAAAGAAGTAAGAAAGAAGTAAGAAAGAAGTAAGAAAGAAGTAAGAAAGAAAGAACAAAGAAGTAGAGAAAGAAGTAAGAAAGAAGTAAGAAAGAAGAAAGAAAGAAGAAAGAAGAAAGAAAGAAGTAAGAAAGAAGTAAGAAAGAAGTAAGAAAGAAGAAAGGAAGAAGAAAGAAAGAAGAAAGAATAAAGAAAGAAGAAAGAAAGAGAGAAGAAAAAAAGAAGAAAGAAGAAAGGTAGAAGAAAGAAAGAAAGAAAGAACAAAGAAAGAACGAAGAAAGAAAGAAGAAAGAAAGAATAAAGAAGAAAGAAGAAAGAAAGAAGAAAGAAAGTAGAAAAAAAGAAAGAAAGTAGAAAGAAAGAAAGAAAGAAGAAAGAAAGAAGAAAGAAAGAAGAAAGAAAGAAGAAAGAAAGAAAGAAGAAAGAAAGAAGAAAGAAAGAAGAAACAAAGAAGTAACAAAGAAGTAAGAAAGAAAGTAGAAAGAAGTAGAGAAAGAAGTAAGAAAGAAGTAAGAAAGAAGTACGAAAGAAGTAAGAAAGAATTAAGAAAGAAGTAAGAAAGAAAGAAGAAAGAAGTAAGAAAGAAGTAAGAAAGAAGTAAGAAAGAAGAAAGAAAGAAGAAAGAAAGAAGAAAGAAAGAAGAAAGAAAGAGAGAAGAAAGAGAGAAGAAAGAAAGAAGAAAGAAAGAAGAAAATAGAAAGAAAGAAGAAAGAAAGAAGAAAGAAAGAAAGAAGAAAGAAAAAAGAAATAAAGAAAAAGAAAGAAGAAAGAAAGAAGTAAGAAAGAAGAAAGAAAGAAGTAAGAAAGAAGAAAGAAAGAAGTAAGAAAGAAGTAAGAAAGAAGCAAGAAAGAAGTAAGAAAGAAGTAAGAAAGAAAGAAGAAAGAAGTAAGAAAGAAGTAAGAAAGAAGTAAGAAAGAAGTAAGAAAGAAGAAAGAAAGAAGTAAGAAAGAAGAAAGAAAGAAGTAAGAAAGAAGTAAGAAGAAGCAAGAAAGAAGTAAGAAAGAAGTAAGAAAGAAAGAAGAAAGAAGTAACAAAGAAGTAAGAAAGAAGTAAGAAAGAAGTACGAAAGAAAGAAGAAAGAAAGAAGAAAGAAAAAAATTAGAAAGAAGTAAGAAAGAAGTAAGAAAGAAGTTAGAAAGAAGTAAGAAAGAATTAAGAAAGAAGTAAGGAAGAAAGAAGTAATAAAGAAGTAAGAAACAATTAAGAAAGAAAGAAGAAAGAAAGAAGAAAGAAAGAAGTTAGAAAGAAGTAAGAAAGAAGTAAGAAAGAAGTAAGAAAGAAAGAAGTAAGAAAGAAGTAAGAAAGAAGGAAGAAAGAAAGAAGAAAGAAAGAAGAAAGAAAGAAGTTAGAAAGAAGTAAGAAAGAAGAAAAAAAGAAGTAAGAAAGAAGTTAGAAAGAAGTAAGAAAGAAGTAAGAAAGAAGTTAGAAAGAAGTAAGAAAGAAGAAAGAAGTAAGAAATAAGTAAGAAAGAAATAAGAAAGAAGTTAGAAAGAAGTTAGAAAGAATTTAGAAATAAGAAAGAAAGAAGAAAGGAAGAAGAAAGAAAGAAAGAAGTAAGAAAGAAGTAACAAAGAAGTAACAAAGAAGTAAGAAAGAAAGTAGAAAGAAGTAGAGAAAGAAGTAAGAAAGAAGTAAGAAAGAAGTACGAAAGAAGTAAGAAAGAAGTAAGAAAGAAGTAAGAAAGAAGTAAGAAAGAAGAAAGAAACAAGTAAGAAAGAAGAAAGAAAGAAGTAAGAAAGAAGTAAGAAAGAAGTAAGAAAGAAAGAACAAAGAAGTAGAGAAAGAAGTAAGAAAGAAGTAAGAAAGAAGTACGAAAGAAGTAAGGAAGAGGTAAGAAAGAAAGAAGTAAGAAAGAAGTAAGAAAGAAGTACGAAAGAAGTAAGAAAGAAGTAAGAAAGAAGAAAGAAAGAAGTAAGAAAGAAGAAAGAAAGAAGTAAGAAAGAAGAAAGAAAGAAGTAAGAAAGAAGTAAGAAGAAGCAAGAAAGAAGTAAGAAAGAAGTACGAAAGAAAGAAGAAAGAAAGAAGAAAGAAAGAAGTTAGAAAGAAGTAAGAAAGAAGTAAGAAAGAAGTTAGAAAGAAGTAAGAAAGAATTAAGAAAGAAGTAAGAAAGAAAGAAGTAATAAAGAAGTAAGAAAGAAGTAAGAAAGAAAGAAGAAAGAAGAAAGAAAGAAGTTAGAAAGAAGTAAGAAAGAAGTAAGAAAGAAGTACGAAAGAAGTACGAAAGAGAGAAGAAAGAAAGAAGAAAGAAAGAAGTTAGAAAGAAGTAAGAAAGAAGAAAAAAAGAAGTAAGAAAGAAGTTAGAAAGAAGTAAGAAAGAAGTAAAAAAGAAGTTAGAAAGAAGTAAGAAAGAAGAAAGAACGAACAAGTAAGAAAGAAATAAGAAAGAAGTTAGAAAGAAGTTAGAAAGAATTTAGAAATAAGAAAGAAAGAAGAAAGGAAGAAGAAAGAAAGAAAGAAGTAAGAAAGAAGTAATAAAGAAGTAAGAAAGAAAGAAGAAAGAAAGAAGAAAGAAAGAAGAAAGAAAGAAGAAAGAGAGAAGAAAGAAAGAAGAAAGAAAGAAGTAAGAAAGAAGTAAGAAGGAATGAAGAAAGAAGTAAGAAAGAAGTAAGAAAGAAGTAAGAAAGAAGTAAGAAAGAAAAAAGAAAGAAGTAAGAAAGAATTAAGAAAGAAAGAAGAAAGAAAGAAGAAAGAAAGAAGTTAGAAAGAAGTAAGAAAGAAGTAAGAAAGAAGTAAGAAAGAAAGAAGTAAGAAGTAAGGAGGAATGAATAAAGATGTAAGAAAGAAGTAAGAAAGAAGTAAGAAAGAAGTAACAAAGAAGTAAGAAAGAAGTAAGAAAGAAAGAAGAAAGAAGTAAGAAAGAAGTAAGAAAGAAGTAAGAAAGAAGTAAGAAAGAAGTAAGAAAGAAGAAAGAAAGAAGAAAGAAGAAAGAAAGAAGTAAGAAAGAAGTAAGAAAGAAGTAAGAAAGAAGAAAGAAAGAAGAAAGAAAGAAGAAAGAATAAAGAAAGAAGAAAGAAAGAGAGAAGAAAAAAAGAAGAAAGAAGAAAGGTAGAAGAAAGAAAGAAAGAAAGAACAAAGAAAGAACGAAGAAAGAAAGAAGAAAGAAGAAAGAAAGAATAAAGAAGAAAGAAGAAAGAAAGAAGAAAGAAAGTAGAAAAAAAGAAAGAAAGTAGAAAGAAAGAAAGAAAGAAGAAAGAAAGAAGAAAGAAAGAAGAAAGAAAGAAGAAAGAAAGAAAGAAGAAAGAAAGAAGAAAGAAAGAAGAAACAAAGAAGTAACAAAGAAGTAAGAAAGAAAGTAGAAAGAAGTAGAGAAAGAAGTAAGAAAGAAGTAAGAAAGAAGTACGAAAGAAGTAAGAAAGAATTAAGAAAGAAGTAAGAAAGAAAGAAGAAAGACGTAAGAAAGAAGTAAGAAAGAAGTAAGAAAGAAGAAAGAAAGAAGAAAGAAAGAAGAAAGAAAGAAGAAAGAAAGAGAGAAGAAAGAGAGAAGAAAGAAAGAAGAAAGAAAGAAGAAAATAGAAAGAAAGAAGAAAGAAAGAAGAAAGAAAGAAAGAAGAAAGAAAAAAGAAATAAAGAAAAAAGAAAGAAGAAAGAAAGAAGAAAGAAAGAAGGAAGAAAGAAAGAAGAAAGAAAGAAGTAAGAAAGAAGAAAGAAAGAAGTAAGAAAGAAGAAAGAAAGAAGTAAGAAAGAAGTAAGAAAGAAGCAAGAAAGAAGTAAGAAAGAAGTAAGAAAGAAAGAAGAAAGAAGTAAGAAAGAAGTAAGAAAGAAGTAAGAAAGAAGTAAGAAAGAAGTACGAAAGAAGAAAGAAGGAAGTAAGAAAAAGGTAAGAAAGAAGTAAGAAAGAAGTTAGAAAGAAGAAAGAAAGAAGTAAGAAAGAAGAAAGAAAGAAGTAAGAAAGAAGTAAGAAAGAAGCAAGAAAGAAGTAAGAAAGAAGTAAGAAAGAAGTAAGAAAGAAGAAAGAAAGAAGTAAGAAAGAAGAAAGAAAGAAGTAAGAAAGAAGTAAGAAGAAGCAAGAAAGAAGTAAGAAAGAAGTAAGAAAGAAAGAAGAAAGAAGTAAGAAAGAAGTAAGAAAGAAGTAAGAAAGAAGTACGAAAGAAAGAAGAAAGAAAGAAGAAAGAAAAAATTTAGAAAGAAGTAAGAAAGAAGTAAGAAAGAAGTTAGAAAGAAGTAAGAAAGAATTAAGAAAGAAGTAAGGAAGAAAGAAGTAATAAAGAAGTAAGAAACAATTAAGAAGAAAGAAGAAAGAAAGAAGAAAGAAAGAAGTTAGAAAGAAGTAAGAAAGAAGTAAGAAAGAAGTAAGAAAGAAAGAAGTAAGAAAGAAGTAAGAAAGAAGGAAGAAAGAAAGAAGAAAGAAAGAAGAAAGAAAGAAGTTAGAAAGAAGTAAGAAAGAAGAAAAAAAGAAGTAAGAACGAAGTTAGAAAGAAGTAAGAAAGAAGTAAGAAAGAAGTTAGAAAGAAGTAAGAAAGAAGTAAGAAATAAGTAAGAAAGAAATAAGAAAGAAGATAGAAATAAGTTAGAAAGAATTTAGAAATAAGAAAGAAAGAAGAAAGGAAGAAGAAAGAAAGAAAGAAGTAAGAAAGAAGTAACAAAGAAGTAACAAAGAAGTAAGAAAGAAAGTAGAAAGAAGTAGAGAAAGAAGTAAGAAAGAAGTAAGAAAGAAGTACGAAAGAAGTAAGAAAGAAGTAAGAAAGAAGTAAGAAAGAAGTAAGAAAGAAGTAAGAAAGAAGAAAGAAACAAGTAAGAAAGAAGAAAGAAAGAAGTAAGAAAGAAGTAAGAAAGAAGTAAGAAAGAAAGAACAAAGAAGTAGAGAAAGAAGTAAGAAAGAAGTAAGAAAGAAGTACGAAAGAAGTAAGGAAGAGGTAAGAAAGAAAGAAGTAAGAAAGAAGTAAGAAAGAAGTACGAAAGAAGTAAGAAAGAAGTAAGAAAGAAGTAAGAAAGAAGTAAGAAAGAAGTACGAAGGAAGTAAGAAAGAAGTAAGAAAGAAGTAAGAATGAAGTAAGTAAGAAAGAAGAAAGATAGAAGAAAGAAAGAAGAAAAAAGAAGTTAGAAAGAAGTATGAAACAAGTAAGAAAGAAGCAAGAAAGATTTTAGAAAGAAGTAAGAAAGAAGTAAGAAAGAAGTAAGAAAGATGATAGAAAGAAGTATGAAAGAAGTAAGAAAGAATTCAGAAAGAAGTAAGAAATAAGTAAGAAAGAAGTAAGAAAGAAGTAAGAAAGAAGTAAGAAAGAAAGAAGAAAGAAGTAAGAAATAAGTAACAAAGAAGTAAGAAAGAAGTAATAAAGAAAGAAGTAAGAAAGAAAGAAGGAAGAAGAAAGAAAAAAGAAAGAAAGAAGTATGAAAGAAGTAAGAAAGAAGAAAGAAAGAAGAAGGAAAGAAAGAAGTAAGAAAGAAGTAAGAAAGAAAGAAAGAAGAAAGAAAGAAGAAAGAAAGAAGAAAGAAAGAAGAAAGAATAAAGAAAGAAGAGAGAAAGAGAGAAGAAAAAAAGAAGAAAGAAGAAAGGTAGAAGAAAGAAAGCACGAAGAAAGAAAGAAGAAAGAAGAAAGAAAGAATTAAGAAGAAAGAAGAAAGAAAGAAGAAAGAAAGTAGAAAAAAAGAAAGAAAGAAGAAAGAAAGAAAGAAAGAAGAAATAAAGAAGGAAGAAAGAAGTAAGAAAGAAGTAAGAAAGAAGTACGAAAGAAGTAAGAAAGAAGTAAGAAAGAAGTAAGAAAGAAGTAAGAAAGAAGTACAAAAGAAGTAAGAAAGAAGTAAGAAAGAAGTAAGAAAGAAAGAAGAAAGATGTAATTAAGAAGTAAGAAAGAAGTAAGAAAGAAGAAAGAAAGAAGTAAGAAAGAAGAAAGAAAGAAGTAAGAAAGAAGTAAGAAAGAAGTAAGAAAGAAGTAAGAAAGAAAGAACAAAGAAGTAGAGAAAGAAGTAAGAAAGAAGTAAGAAAGAAGAAAGAAAGAAGTACGAAAGAAGTAAGAAAGAAGTAAAAAAGAAGTACGAAAGAAGTAAGAAAGAAGTAAGAAAGAAAGAAGTAAGAAAGAAGAAAGAAAGAAGTAAGAAAGAAGAAAGAAAGAAAGAAGAAAGAAGTAAGAAAGAAGTAAGAAAGAAGTAAGAAAGAAGTAAGAAAGAAGTAAGAAAGAAGTAAGAAAGAAGTAAGAAAGAAGTAAGAATGAAGTAAGTAAGAAAGAAGAAAGATAGAAGAAAGAAGAAAAAAAGAAGTTAGAAAGAAGTAAGAAAGAAGTAAGAAAGAAGCAAGAAAGATTTTAGAAAGAAGTAAGAAAGAAGTAAAAAAGAAGTAAGAAAGAAGTAAGAAAGAAGTAAGAAAGAAGTAAGAAAGAAAGAAGTAGGAAAGAAGTAAGAAAGAAGTAAGAAAGAAGTAAGAAAGAAAGAAGAAATAAGAAAGAAAAAAGAAAGAAAGAAGTAAGAGAGAAGTAAGAAAGAATTAAGAAAGAAGTAAGAAAGAAGTAAGAAAGAAAGAAGAAAGAAGTAAGAAAGAAGTAAGAAAGAAGTAATAAAGAAGTAATAAAGAAGTAAGAAAGAAGTAAGAAAGAAGTTAGAAAGAAGTAAGAAAGAAGTAAGAAAGAGGAAAGAAAGAGGAAAGAAAGAAGAAAGAAAGAGAGAAGAAAGAAAGAAGAAAGAAAGTAGAAAGAAAGGAAGAAAGAAGAAAGAAAGAAGAAAGAAAGAAGAAAGAAACAAGAAAGAGAGAAGAAAGAAAGAAGAAAGAAAGAAGAGAGAAGAAAGAGAGAAGAAAGAAAGAAGAAATTAGAAAGAAAGAAGAAAGAAGAAAGAAATAAAGAAGAAAGAAAGAAGAAAGAAAGAGAGAAGATAGAAAGAAGAAAGAAAGAAGAAAGAAAGAAGAAAGAGAGAAGAAAGAAAGAAGAAATTAGAAAGAAATAATAAGGAAAGAAGAAAGAAAGAAAGAAGAAAGAAAAAAGAAATAAAGAAGAAAGAAAGAAGAAAGAAAGAAGAAAGAAAGAAAGAAGAAAGAATGAAGAAAGAAAGAAAAAGAAAGAAGAAAGAAAGAAAGAATTAAGGAAGAAGTAAGAAAGAAGTAAGAAAGAAGTAAGAAAGAAAGAAGAAAGAAGAAAGAAGAAGAAAGAAAGAAAGAAATAAAGAAGTAAGAAAGAAGTAAGAAAGAAGTAAGAAATAAGAAAGAAATAAGAAAGAAAGAAGAAAGAAAGAAAGAAAGAAGTAAGAAAGAATTAAGAAAGAAGTAAGAAAGAAGTAAGAAATAAGTAAGAAAGAAGTAAGAAAGAACTAAGAAAGAAAGAAGAAAGAAAGAAGAAAGAAAGAAGAAAAAAGAAGTTAGAAGTAAGAATGAAGTAAGAAAGAAGAAAGAAAGAAGTAAGAAAGAAGTAAGAAAGAAGTAAGAAAGAAGTAAGAAAGAAGTAAGAAAGTATTAAGAAAGAAAGAAGTAAGAAAGAAGTAAGAAAGTAAGAAGAAAGAAAGAAGAAAGAAAGAAATTAGAAAGAATTAAGAAAGAAGTAAGAAAGAAGTTAGAAAGAAGTAAGAAAGAAGAAAGAAAGAAGAAAGAAAGAAAGAAAGAAAGAACAAAGAAAGAAAGAAGAAAGAAGAAGGAAGAAAGTAAGAAAGAAGAAAGACAGAAGAAAGAAAGAAGAAAGAAAGAAGAAAGAAAGAAGAAAGAAAGAAGAAAGAGAGTAGAAAGAAAGAAGAAAGAAAGAAGAAAGAAAGAAGAAAGAAAGAGAGAAGAAAGAAAGAAGAAAGAAAGAAAGAATTAAGAAAGAAGTAAGAAAGAAGTAAGAAAGAAGTAAGTAAGTATTAAGAAAGAAAGAAGTAAGAAAGAAGTAAGAAAGAAAGAAGAAAGAAAGAAGAAAGAAAGAAGTTAGAAAGAAGTAAGAAAGAAGTAAGAAAGAAGTTAGAAAGAAGTAAGAAAGAAGTAAGAAAGAAGTTAGAAATAAGTAAGAAATAAGTAAGAAAGAAGTAAGAAAGAAAGAAGAAAGAAAGAAGAAAGAAAGAACAAAGAAAGAAAGAACAAAGAAAGAAAGAAAAAAGAAAGAAGAAAGAAGTAAGAAAGAAGTAAGAAAGAAGTAATAAAGAAGTAAGAAATAAGAAAGAAAGAAATAAGAAAGAAGAAAGAAAGAAGAAAGAAAGAAGTAAGAAAGAAGTAAGAAAGAAGTAAGAAATAAGTAAGAAAGAAATAAGAAAGAAGAAAGAAAGAAGAAAGAAAGAAGTTAGAAAGAAGTAATAAAGAAGTAAGAAAGAAGTACGAAAGAAGTAAGAAGGAAGTAAGAAAGAAGTAAGAAAGAAAGAAGAAAGAAAGAAGAAAGAAAGAAGAAAGAAAGAAGAAAGAAAGAAGTTAGAAAGAAGTTAGAAAGCAGTTAGAAAGAAGTAAGAAAGTAGTTAGAAAGAAGTAAGGAAGAAGTAAGAAAGAAAGAAGTAAGAAAGAAGTAAGAAAAAAGTAAGAAAGAAAGAAGAAAGAAAGAAGAAAGAAAGAAGTTAGAAAGAAGTAAGAAAGAAGTAAGAAAGAAGTTAGAAAGAAGTAAGAAAGAAGTAAGAAAGAAGTAAGAAAGAAAGAAGAAAGAAAGAAGAAAGAAGTAAGAAAGAAAGAAGAAATAAATTAGAAAGTAGTTAGAAAGAAGTTAGAAAGAATTTAGAAATAAGAAAGAAAGAAGAAAGCAAGAAGAAAGAAAGAAAGAAGGAAGAAGTAAGAAAGAAGTAAGAAAGAAGTAAGAAAGAAAGAAGGAAGAAGTAAGAAAGAAGTAAGAAGTAAGAAAGAAGTAAGAAAGAAGTAAGAAAGAAGTACAAAATAAGAAAGAAAGAAGTAAGAAAGAAGTAAGAAAGAACTAAGAAAGAAAGAAGAAAGAAAGAAGAAAGAAAGAAGAAAAAAGAAGTTAGAAGTAAGAAAGAAGTAAGAAAGAAGTAAGAGTGAAGTAAGAAAAAAGAAAGAAAGAAGTAAGAAAGAAGAAAGAAAGAAGTAAGAAAGAAGTAAGAAAGAAGTAAGAAAGAAGTAAGAAAGAAGTAAGAAGGAAAGAAGTAAGAAAGAAGAAAGAAAGAAGTAAGAAAGAAGAAAGAAAGAAAGAAGAAAGAAGTAAGAAAGAAGTAAGAAAGAAGTAAGAAAGAAGTAAGAAAGAAGTAAGAAAGAAGTAAGAATGAAGTAAGAAAGAAGTAAGAAAGAAGTAAGAAAGAAGTACGAAAGAAGTAAGAAAGAAGTAAGAAAGAAGTAAGAAAGAAAGAAGAAAGAAGTAATTAAGAAGTAAGAAAGAAGTAAGAAAGAAGAAAGAAAGAAGTAAGAAAGAAGAAAGAAAGAAGTAAGAAAGAAGTAAGAAAGAAGTAATAAAGAAGTAAGAAAGAAAGAACAAAGAAGTAGAGAAAGAAGTAAGAAAGAAGTAAAAAAGAAGTAAGAAAGAAGTATGAAAGAAGTAAGAAAGAAGTAAGAAAGAAGTAAGAAAGAAGTAAGAAAGAAGTACGAAACAAGTAAGAAAGAAGTAAGAAAGAAGTAAGAAAGAAGAAAGAAAGAAGTAAGAAAGAAGTAAGAAAGAAGTAAAAAAGAAGTACGAAAGAAGTAAGAAAGAAGTAAGAAGGAAAGAAGTAAGAAAAAAGAAAGAAAGAAGTAAGAAAGAAGAAAGAAAGAAAGAAGAAAGAAGTAAGAAAGAAGTAAGAAAGAAGTAAGAAAGAAGTAAGAAAGAAGTAAGAAAGAAGTAAGAATGAAGTAAGTAAGAAAGAAGAAAGATAGAAGAAAGAAGAAAAAAAGAAGTTAGAAAGAAGTAAGAAAGAAGTAAGAAAGAAAGAAGTAAGAAAGAAGTAAGAAAGAAGTAAGAAAGAAGTAAGAAAGAAAGAAGAAATAAGAAAGAAAAAAGAAAGAAAGAAGTAGTAGAGAAGTAAGAAAGAATTAAGAAAGAAGTAAGAAAGAAGTAAGAAAGAAAGAAGAAAGAAGTAAGAAAGAAGTAAGAAAGAAGTAATAAAGAAGTAGTAAAGAAGTAAGAAAGAAGTAAGAAAGAAGTTAGGAAGAAGTAAGAAAGAAGTAAGAAAGAAGAAAGAAAGAAGAAAGAAAGAAGAAAGAAGTAAGAAAGAAGTAAGAAAGAAGTAAGAAAGAAAGAAGAAAGAAAGAAGAAAGAAAGAAGAAAGAAAGAAAGAACAAAGAAAGAAAGAAGAAAGAAAGAAGAAAGAAAGAATAAAGAAAGAAGAAAGAGAGAAGAAAGAAAGAAGAAAGAAAGATGAGAGAAGAAAGAGAGAAGAAAGAAAGAAGAAATTAGAAAGAAAGAAGAAAGAAGAAAGAAATAAAGAAGAAAGAAAGAAGAAAGAAAGAGAGAAGATAGAAGAAAGAAAGAAGAAAGAAAGAACGAAGAAAGAAAGAAGAAAGAAAGAAAAAGAAAGAAGAAAGAAAGAAAGAATTAAGGAAGAAGTAAGAAAGAAGTAAGAAAGAAGTAAGAAAGAGAGAAGAAAGAAGAAAGAAGAAGAAAGAAAGAAAGAAATAAAGAAGTAAGAAAGAAGTAAGAAAGAAGTAAGAAATAAGAAAGAAATAAGAAAGAAAGAAGAAAGAAAGAAAGAAAGAAGTAAGAAAGAATTAAGAAAGAAGTAAGAAAGAAGTAAGAAATAAGTAAGAAAGAAGTTAGAGAGAAAGAAGAAAGAAAGAAGAAAGAAAGAAGAAATAACGAAGAAAGAGAGAGGAAAGAGAGAAGAAAGAGAGAAGAAAGAAAGAAGAAAGAAGTAAGAAAGAAGTAAGAAAGAAGTAAGAAGGAAGTAAGAAATAAGGAAGAAAGAAAGAAGAAAGAAAGAAGAAAGAAAGAAGAAAGAAAGAAGAAAGAAAGAAAGAAGTTAGAAAGAAGTAAGAAATAAGAAAGAAAGAAGAAAGAAAGAAGAAAGAAAGAAAGAAGTAAGAAAGAAGTAAGAAAGAAGATAGAAGAAAGAGAGAAAGAAAGAAGTAAGAAAGAAGTAAGAAAGAAGTAAGAAAGAAGTATGAAATAAGTAAGAAAGAAGTAAGAAAGAAAGAAGTAAGAAAGAACTAAGAAAAAAGTAAGAAAGAAAGAAGAAAGAAAGAAGAAAGAAAGAAGTTAGAAAGAAGTAAGAAAGAAGTAAGAAAGCAGTTAGAAAGAAGTAAGAAATAAGTAAGAAAGAAGTAAGAAAGAAAGAAGAAAGAAAGAAGAAAGAAGTAAGAAAGAAAGAAGAAATAAATTAGAAAGAAGTTAGAAAGAAGTTAGAAAGAATTTAGAAATAAGAAAGAAAGAAGAAAGCAAGAAGAAAGAAAGAAAGAAGGAAGAAGTAAGAAAGAAGTAAGAAAGAAAGAAGGAAGAAGTAAGAAAGAAGTAAGAAAGAAGTAAGAAAGAAGTACAAAAGAAGTAAGAAAGAAGTAAGAAAGAACTAAGAAAGAAAGAAGAAAGAAAGAAGAAAGAAAGAAGAAAAAAGAAGTTAGAAGTAAGAATGAAGTAAGAAAGAAGAAAGAAAGAAGTAAGAAAGAAGAAAGAAAGAAGTAAGAAAGATGTAAGAAAGAAGTAAGAAAGAAGAAATAAAGAAGAAAGAAAGAAGAAAGAAAGAGAGAAGAAAGAAAGAAGAAAGAAAGAATTAAGAAAGAAGTAAGAAAGAAGTAAGAAAGAAGTAAGAAAGAAGTAAGAAAGTATTAAGAAAGAAAGAAGTAAGAAAGAAGTAAGAAAGTAAGAAGAAAGAAAGAAGAAAGAAAGAAGTTAGAAAGAATTAAGAAAGAAGTAAGAAAGAAGTTAGAAAGAAGTAAGAAAGAAGAAAGAAAGAAGAAAGAAAGAAAGAAAGAAAGAAAGAACAAAGAAAGAAAGAAGAAAGAAGAAAGAAGAAAGTAAGAAAGAAGAAAGACAGAAGAAAGAAAGAAGAAAGAAAGAAGAAAGAAAGAAGAAAGAAAGAAGAAAGAGAGTAGAAAGAAAGAAGAAAGAAAGAAGAAAGAAAGAAGAAAGAAAGAGAGAAGAAAGAAAGAAGAAAGAAAGAAAGAATTAAGAAAGAAGTAAGAAAGAAGTAAGTAAGTATTAAGAAAGAAAGAAGTAAGAAAGAAGTAAGAAAGAAAGAAGAAAGAAAGAAGAAAGAAGTAAGAAAGAAGTAAGAAAGAAGTAATAAAGAAGTAAGAAAGAAGAAAGAAAGAAATAAGAAAGAAGAAAGAAAGAAGAAAGAAAGAAGTTAGAAAGAAGTAATAAAGAAGTAAGAAAGAAGTACGAAAGAAGTAAGAAGGAAGTAAGAAAGAAGTAAGAAAGAAAGAAGAAAGAAAGAAGAAAGAAAGAAGAAAGAAAGAAGAAAGAAAGAAGTTAGAAAGAAGTTAGAAAGCAGTTAGAAAGAAGTAAGAAAGTAGTTAGAAAGAAGTAAGGAAGAAGTAAGAAAGAAAGAAGTAAGAAAGAAGTAAGAAAAAAGTAAGAAAGAAAGAAGAAAGAAAGAAGAAAGAAAGAAGTTAGAAAGAAGTAAGAAAGAAGTAAGAAAGAAGTTAGAAAGAAGTAAGAAAGAAGTAAGAAAGAAGTAAGAAAGAAAGAAGAAAGAAAGAAGAAAGAAGTAAGAAAGAAAGAAGAAATAAATTAGAAAGAAGTTAGAAAGAAGTTAGAAAGAATTTAGAAATAAGAAAGAAAGAAGAAAGCAAGAAGAAAGAAAGAAAGAAGGAAGAAGTAAGAAAGAAGTAAGAAAGAAGTAAGAAAGAAAGAAGGAAGAAGTAAGAAAGAAGTAAGAAAGAAGTAAGAAAGAAGTAAGAAAGAAGTACAAAATAAGTAAGAAAGAATTAAGAAAGAAAGAAGTAAGAAAGAAGTAAGAAAGAACTAAGAAAGAAAGAAGAAAGAAAGAAGAAAGAAAGAAGAAAAAAGAAGTTAGAAGTAAGAAAGAAGTAAGAAAGAAGTAAGACTGAAGTAAGAAAGAAGAAAGAAAGAAGTAAGAAAGAAGAAAGAAAGAAGTAAGAAAGAAGTAAGAAAGAAGTAAGAAAGAAGAAAGAAAGAAGAAAGAAAGAAGAAAGAATAAAGAAAGAAGAAAGAAAGAGAGAAGAAAAAAAGGAGAAAGAAGAAAGGTAGAAGAAAGAAAGAAAGAAAGAACAAAGAAAGAACGAAGAAAGAAAGAAGAAAGAAGAAAGAAAGAATAAAGAAGAAAGAAGAAAGAAAGAAGAAAGAAAGTATAAAAAAAGAAAGAAAGAAGAAAGAAAGAAAGAAGAAAGAAAGAAGGAAGAAAGAAGTAAGAAAGAAGTAACAAAGAAGTAAGAAAGAAGTACGAAAGAAGTAAGAAAGAAGTAAGAAAGAAGTAAGAAAGAAGTACGAAAGAAGTAAGAAAGAAGTAAGAAAGAAGTAAGAAAGAAAGAAGAAAGAAGTAATTAAGAAGTAAGAAAGAAGTAAGAAAGAAGAAAGAAAGAAGTAAGAAAGAAGAAAGAAAGAAGTAAGAAAGAAGTAAGAAAGAAGTAATAAAGAAGTAAGAAAGAAAGAACAAAGAAGTAGAGAAAGAAGTAAGAAAGAAGTAAAAAAGAAGTAAGAAAGAAGTAAAAAAGAAGTAAGAAAGAAGTACGAAAGAAGTAAGAAAGAAGTAAGAAAGAAGTAAGAAAGAAGTAAAAAAGAAGTAAGAAAGAAGTAAGAAAGAAGTACGAAAGAAGTAAGAAAGAAGTAAGAAAGAAGTAAGAAAGAAAGAAGAAAGAAGTAATTAAGAAGTAAGAAAGAAGTAAGAAAGAAGAAAGAAAGAAGTAAGAAAGAAGAAAGAAAGAAGTAAGAAAGAAGTAAGAAAGAAGTAATAAAGAAGTAAGAAAGAAAGAACAAAGAAGTAGAGAAAGAAGTAAGAAAGAAGTAAAAAAGAAGTAAGAAAGAAGTACGAAAGAAGTAAGAAAGAAGTAAGAAAGAAGTAAGAAAGAAGTAAGAAAGAAGTACGAAAGAAGTAAGAAAGAAGTAACAAAGAAGTAAGAAAGAAGAAAGAAAGAAGTAAGAAAGAAGAAAGAAAGAAAGAAGAAAGAAGTAAGAAAGAAGTAAGAAAGAAGTAAGAAAGAAGTAAGAAAGAAGTAAGAAAGAAGTAAGAATGAAGTAAGTAAGAAAGAAGAAAGATAGAAGAAAGAAGAAAAAAAGAAGTTAGAAAGAAGTAAGAAAGAAGTAAGAAAGAAGAAAGAAAGATTTTAGAAAGAAGTAAGAAAGAAGTAAGAAAGAAGTAAGAAAGAAGTAAGAAAGAAAGAAGAAATAAGAAAGAAAAAAGAAAGAAAGAAGTAGGAGAGAAGTAAGAAAGAATTAAGAAAGAAGTAAGAAAGAAAGAAGAAAGAAGTAAGAAAGAAGTAAGAAAGAAGTAATAAAGAAGTAATAAAGAAGTAATAAAGAAGTAAGAAAGAAGTTAGGAAGAAGTAAGAAAGAAGTAAGAAAGAAGAAAGAAAGAAGAAAGAAAGAAGAAAGAAGTAAGAAAGAAGTAAGAAAGAAGTAAGAAAGAAAGAAGAAAGAAAGAAGAAAGAAAGAAGAAAGAAAGAAAGAACAAAGAAAGAAAGAAGAAAGAAAGAAGAAAGAAAGAATAAAGAAAGAAGAAAGAGAGAAGAAAGAAAGAAGAAAGAAAGATGAGAGAAGAAAGAGAGAAGAAAGAAAGAAGAAATTAGAAAGAAAGAAGAAAGAAGAAAGAAATAAAGAAGAAAGAAAGAAGAAAGAAAGAGAGAAGATAGAAAGAAGAAAGAAAGAAGAAAGAAAGAAGAAAGAAAGAAGAAAGAAAGAAGAAATAACGAAGAAAGAGAGAGGAAAGAGAGAAGAAAGAGAGAAGAAAGAAAGAAGAAAGAAGTAAGAAAGAAGTAAGAAAGAAGTAAGAAGGAAGTAAGAAAGAAGGAAGAAAGAAAGAAGAAAGAAAGAAGAAAGAAAGAAGAAAGAAAGAAGAAAGAAAGAAAGAAGTTAGAAAGAAGTAAGAAATAAGAAAGAAAGAAGAAAGAAAGAAGAAAGAAAGAAAGAAGTAAGAAAGAAGTAAGAAAGAAGATAGAAGAAAGAGAGAAAGAAAGAAGTAAGAAAGAAGTAAGAAAGAAGTAAGAAAGAAGTATGAAATAAGTAAGAAAGAAAGAAGAAGGAAAGAAGAAAGAAAGAAGAAAGAAAGAAAGAAGTAAGAACGAAGAAAGAAAGAAAGAAGTAAGAAAGAAGAAAGAAAGAAAGAAAGAAGAAAGAATGAAGAAAGAAAGAAGAAAGAAAGAAGAAAGAAAGAAAGAAGAATGAAGTAAGAAAGAAAGAAAGAGGAAAGAAAGAAGAAAGAAAGAAAGAAGTAAGAAAGAAGTAAGAAAGAAAGAAAGAAGAAAGAAAGAAGAAAGAAATAACAAAGAAAGAAGAAAGAAGAAAGAAAGAAGAAAGAAAGAAGAAAGAAAGAAAGAAGTAAGAAATAAGTAAGAAAGAAGAAAGAAGTAAGAAAGAAGTTAGAAAGAAGTAAGAAAGATGTAAGAAAGAAGAAAGATAGAAGTAAGAAAGAAAGAAGAAAGAAAGAAGAAAGAAAGAAGAAAGAAGAAAGAAGTAGAAAGAAGTAAGAAAGAAGAAAGAAAGAAGAAAGAAAGAAGAAAGAAAGAAGAAAGAAAGAGAGAAGAAAGAAAGAAGAAAGAAAGAAGAAAGAAAGAAGAAAGAGAGAAGAAAGAGAGAAGAAAGAAAGAAGAAAGAAAGAAGGAAGAAGAAAGAAAGAAGAAAGAAAGAAAGAAAGAACAATGAACGAAGAAAGAAAGAAGAAAGAAGAAAGAAAGAATAAAGAAGAAAGAAGAAAGAAAGAAGAAAGAAAGTACAAAAAAAGAAGGAAAGAAGAAAGAAAGAAAGAAGAAAGAAAGAAGAAAGAAAGAAGTTAGAAAGAATTAAGAAAGAAGTAAGCAAGAAAGAAAGATATTAGTAAGAAGTAAGAAAGAAGTAATAAAGAAGTAAGAAAGATGTTAGAAAGAAGTAAGAAAGAAGTAAGAAAGAATTAAGAAAGAAGTAAGAAAGAAGTAAGAAAGAAGTAAGAAAGAAGTAAGAAAGAAAGAAGAAAGAAGTAAGAAAGAAGTAAGAAAGAAGTAAGAAAGAAGTAAGAAAGAAGTAAGAAAGAAGTAAGAAAGTATTAAGAAAGAAAGAAGTAAGAAAGAAGTAAGAAAGAAGTAAGAAAGAAAGAAGAAAGAAAGAAGAAAGAAAGAAGATAGAAAGAAGTAAGAAAGAAGTAAGAAAGAAAGAAGAAAGAAAGAAGTAAGAAAGAAGTAGGAAAGAAGTAATAAAGAAGTAAGAAAGAAGAGAGAAAGAAGTAAGAAAGAAGAAAGAAAGAAGTTAGAAAGAAGTAATAAAGAAGTAAGAAAGAAGTAAGAAAGAAGTTAGAAAGAAGTAAGAAAGAAGTAAGAAAGAAGTAAGAAAGAAGTAAGAAAGAAGTAAGAAAGAAAGAAGAAAGAAAGAAGAAAGAAAGAAGAAAGAAAGAAAGAACAAAGAAAGAAAGAAGAAAGAAAGAACAAAGAAATAAGAAATAAAGAAGAAAGAATGAAGAAAGAAAGAAGAAAGAAAGAAGAAAGAAAGAAAGAAGAAAGAAAGAAGAAAGAAAGAAGAAAGAAAGAAGAAAGAAAGAAGAAAGAGAGAAGAAAGAAAGAAGAAAGAAACTAGAAAGAAAGAAGAAAGAAAGAAAGAAAGAAGAAATTAGAAAGAAATAGGAAAGAAAGAAGAAAGAAAGAAAGAAGAAAGAAAAAAGAAATAAAGAAGAAAGAAAGAAGAAAGAAAGAAGAAAGGAAGAAAGAAAGAAGAAAGAAAGAAGAAAGAAAGAAAGAATTAAGGAAGAAGTAAGAAAGAAGTAAGAAAGCAGTCAGAAAGAAGTAAGAAAGAAAGAAGAAAGAAGAAAGAAGAAAGAAGAGAGAAAGAAAGAAAGAAGTACGAAAGAAGTAAGAAAGAAGTAAGAAATAAGAAAGAAAGAAGAAAGAAAGAAGAAAGAAAGAAAGAAAGAAGTAAGAAAGATGTAAGAAAGAAGTAAGAAAGAAGTAAGAAAGAAGTAAGAAAGAAGTAAGAAATAAGTAAGAAAGAAGTATGAAATAAGTAAGAAAGAAAGAAGAAAGAAAGAAGAAAGAAAGAAAGAAGTAAGAAAGAAGAAAGAAAGAAAGAAGTAAGAAAGAGGTAAGAAAGAAAGAAGAATGAAGAAAGAAAGAAGAAAGAAAGAAGAAAGAAGAAAGAAAGAAGAAAGAAAGAAGAAAGAAAGAAGTAAGAAAGAAGTAAGAAAGAAGTAAGAAAGAAGTTAGAAAGAAGTAAGAAAGAAGTAAGAAAGAAGTAAGAAAGAAGTAAGAAAGAAAGAAGAAAGAAAGAAGAAAGAAGTAAGAAAGAAGTAAGAAAGAAGAAAGAAAGAAGAAAGAAAGAAGAAAGAAAGAAGAAAGAAAGAAGAAAGGAAGTGAGAAGAAAGAAAGAAGAAAGAAAGAAGAAAGAAAGAAGAAAGAGAGAAGAAAGAGAAAAGAAAGAAAGAAGAAAGAAAGAAGAAAGAAGAAAGAAGAAAGAAAGAAGAAAGAAAGAAAGAAAGAAAAAAGAAAGAACGAAGAAAGAAAGAAAAAAGAAGAAAGAAAGAATAAAGAAGAGTGAAGAAAGAAAGAAGAAAGAAAGTAGAAAAAAAGAAAGAAAGAAGAAAGAAAGAAAGAAAGAAAGAAGAAAGAAAGAAGAAAGAAAGAAGAAAGAAAGAAGTAAGAAAGAAGTAAGAAAGAAGTAAGAAAGAAGTAAGAAAGAAGAAAGAAAGAAGAAAGAAAGAAGAAAGAAAGAAGAAAAAAAGAAGAAAGAATGTGAGAAGAAAGAAAGAAGAAAGAAAGAAGAAAGAAAGAAGAAAGAGAGAAGAAAGAGAAAAGAAAGAAAGAAGAAAGAAAGAAGAAAGAAGAAAGAAAGAAGAAAGAAAGAAGTTAGAAAGAAGTTAGAAAGCAGTAAGAAAGCAGTTAGAAAGAAGTAAGAAATAAGTAAGAAAGAAGTAAGAAAGAAAGAAGAAAGAAAGAACAAAGAAGTAAGAAAGAAAGAAGAAATAAATTAGAAAGAAGTTAGAAAGAAGTTAGAAAGAATTTAGAAATAAGAAAGAAAGAAGAAAGCACAAGAAAGAAAGAAAGAAGGAAGAAGTAAGAAAGAAGTAAGAAAGAAGTAAGAAGAAAGAAGGAAGAAGTAAGAAAGAAGTAGAAAGAAGTAAGAAAGAAGTACAAAGAAGTAAGAATGAAGTAAGAAAGAAGAAAGAAAGAAGTAAGAAAGAAGAAAGAAAGAAGTAAGAAAGAAGTAAGAAAGAAGTAAGAAAGAAGAAATAAAGAAGAAAGAAAGAAGAAAGAAAGAGAGAAGAAAGAAAGAAGAAAGAAAGAATTAAGAAAGAAGTATGAAAGAAGTAAGAAAGAAGTAAGAAAGAAGTTAAGAAAGTATTAAGAAAGAAAGAAGTAAGAAAGAAGTAAGAAAGTAAGAAGAAGAAAGAAGAAAGAAAGAAGTTAGAAAGAATTAAGAAAGAAGTAAGAAAGAAGTTAGAAAAGAAGTAAGAAAGAAGAAAGAAAGAAGAAAGAAAGAAAGAAAGAAAGAACAAGAAAGAAAGAGGAAAGAAGAAAGAAAGAAGAAAGAGAGTAGAAAGAAAGAAGAAAGAAAGAAGAAAGAAAGAAGAAAGAAAGAGAGAAGAAGAAGAAGAAGAAAGAAAGAAAGAATTAAGAAGAGTAAGAAAGAAGTAAGAAAGAAGTAAGTAAGTATTAAGAAGGAAAGAAGAAAGAAAGAAGTTAGAAAGAATTAAGAAAGAAGTAAGAAAGAAGTTAGAAAGAAGAAAGAAAGAAGAAAGAAATAAGAAGAAAGAAGAAAGAGAGTAGAAAGAAGAAAGAAGATAGAAGAAAGAAAGAAGTAAGAAAGAAGAAGAAAGAAAGAAGAAAGAAAGAAGTTAGAAAGAAGTAAGAAAGAAGTAAGAAAGAAGTTAGAAAGAAGTAAGAAAGATGTAAGAAGAAGTTAGAAAGAAGTAAGAAATAAGTAAGAAGAAGTAAGAAAGAAGAAGAAGAAGAAGAAAGAAGAAAGAAAGAAGAAGAATGATAAGAAAGAAAGAGAAGAAAGAAATGAGAAAGAAGATAGAAAGAAGAAAGAAAGAAGTAAGAAAGAAGTAAGAAAGAAGTAAGAAATAAGTAAGAAAGAAGTAAGAAAGAAAGAAGTAGAAGAAGAAGAAGAAAGAAAGATGAAGTTAGAAAGAAGTAATAAAGAAGTAAGAAAGAAGTACGAAAGAAGTAAGAAGGAAGTAAGAAAGAAGTAAGAAAGAAGGAAGAAAGAAAGAAGAAAGAAAGAAGAAAGAAAGAAGAAAGAAAGAAGTTAGAAGAAGTTAGAAAGCAGTTAGAAAGGAGTAAGAAAGTAGTTAGAAAGAAGTAAGGAAGAAGTAAGAAAGAAAGAAGTAAGAAAGAAGTAAGAAAAAAGTAAGAAAGAAAGAAGAAAGAAAGAAGAAAGAAAGAGTTAGAAAGAAGTAAGAAAGAAGTAAGAAAGAAGTTAGAAAGAATTTAGAAATAAGAAAGAAAGAAGAAAGCAAGAAGAAAGAAAGAAAGAAGGAAGAAGTAAGAAAGAAGTAAGAAAGAAGTAAGAAAGAAAGAAGGAAGAAGTAAGAAAGAAGTAAGAAAGAAGTAAGAAAGAAGTAAGAAAGAAGTACAAAATAAGTAAGAAAGAAGTAAGAAAGAAAGAAGTAAGAAAGAAGTAAGAAAGAACTAAGAAAGAAAGAAGAAAGAAAGAAGAAGAGAAAGAAGAAAAAAGAAGTTGGAAGTAAGAAAGAAGTAAGAAAGAAGTAAGATGAAGTAAGGAAAGATGAAAGAAAGAAGTAAGAAAGAAGATAGGAAGAAGTAAGAAGAAGTAGGAAGAAGTAAGAAAGAAGAAAGAAAGAAGAAAGAAAGAAGAAAGAATAAAGAAAGAGAAGAAAGAGAGAAGAAAAAAAGAAGAAAGAAGAAAGATAGAAGAAAGAAAGAAAGAAAGAACAAAGAAAGAACGAAGAAAGAAAGAAGAAAGAAAAAAGAAAGAATAAAGAAGAAAGAAGAAAGAAAGAAGAAAAGAAAGTAGAAAAAAAGAAAGAAGAAGAAGAAGAAAGAAAGAAGAAAGAAATAAGGAAGAAAGAAGTAAGAAAGAAGTATCAAAGAAGTAAGAAAGAAGTACGAAAGAAGTAAGAAAGAAGTAAGAAAGAAGTAAGAAAGAAGTAAGAAAGAAGTACGAAAGAAGTAAG
Source organism: Columba livia (assembly GCF_036013475.1). NCBI lineage: Eukaryota > Metazoa > Chordata > Aves > Columbiformes > Columbidae > Columba > Columba livia. The sequence continues at coordinate 65,108 of NW_027043482.1, forward strand.
AAAGAAGTAAGAAAGAAGTTAGAAAGAAAGAAGAAAGAAGTAATTAAGAAGTAAGAAAGAAGTAAGAAAGAAGAAAGAAAGAAGTAAGAAAGAAGAAAGAAAGAAGTAAGAAAGAAGTAAGAAAGAAGTAGAAAGAAAGAGAAGAAGAAGAAGAAAGAAAGAAGTTAGAAAGAAGTAATAAAGAAGTAAGAAAGAAGTACGAAAGAAGTAAGAAGGAAGTAAGAAAGAAGTAAGAAAGAAAGAAGAAAGAAAGAAGAAAGAAAGAAGAAAGAAGAAGAAGAAGAAGTTAGAAAGAAGTTAGAAAGCAGTTAGAAAGAAGTAAGAAAGTAGTTAGAAAGAAGTAAGGAAGAAGTAAGAAAGAAAGAAGTAAGAAAGAAGTAAGAAAAAAGTAAGAAAGAAAGAAGAAAGAAAGAAGAAAGAAAGAAGTTAGAAAGAAGTAAGAAAGAAGTAAGAAAGAAGTTAGAAAGAAGTAAGAAAGAAGTAAGAAAGAAGTAAGAAAGAAAGAAGAAAGAAAGAAGAAAGAAGTAAGAAAGAAAAGAAATAAATTAGAAAGAAGTTAGAAAGAAGTTAGAAAGAATTTAGAAATAAGAAAGAAAGAAGAAAGCAAGAAGAAAGAAAGAAAGAAGGAAGAAGTAAGAAAGAAGTAAGAAAGAAGTAAGAAAGAAAGAAGGAAGAAGTAAGAAGAAGTAAGAAAGAAGTAAGAAAGAAGTAAGAAAGAAGTACAAATAAGTAAGAAAGAAGGTAAGAAAGAAAGAAGTAAGAAAGAAGTAAGAAAGAACTAAGAAAGAAAGAAGAAAGAAAGAAGAAAGAAAGAAGAAAAAAGAAGTTAGAAGTAAGAAGAAGTAAGAAAGAAGTAAGACTGAAGTAAGAAAGAAGAAAGAAAGAAGTAAGAAAAGAAGAAGGAAGAAGTAAGAAAGAAGTAAGGAAGAAGTAAGAAAGAAGAAAGAAAGAAGAAAGAAAGAAGAAAGAATAAAGAATGAAGAAAGAAAGAGAGAAGAAAAAAAGAAGAAAGAAGAAAGATAGAAGAAAGAAAGAAGAACAAAGAAAGAACGAAGAAAGAAAGAAGAAAGAAAAAAGAAAGAATAAAGAAGAAAGAAGAAAGAAAGAAGAAAGAAAGTAGAAAAAAAGAGAGAAAGAAGAAAGAAAGAAAGAAGAAAGAAATAAGGAAGAAAGAAGTAAGAAAGAAGTATCAAAGAAGTAAGAAAGAAGTACGAAAGAAGTAAGAAAGAAGTAAGAAAGAAGTAAGAAAGAAGTAAGAAAGAAGTACGAAAGAAGTAAGAAAGAAGTAAGAAAGAAGTAAGAAAGAAAGAAGAAAGAAGTAATTAAGAAGTAAGAAAGAAGTAAGAAAGAAGAAAGAAAGAAGTAAGAAAGAAGAAAGAAAGAAGTAAGAAAGAAGTAAGAAAGAAGTAAGAAAGAAGTAAGAAAGAAAGAAGAAAGAAGAAAAGAGAAAGAAAGAAGTTAGAAAGAAGTAATAAAGAAGTAAGAAAGAAGTACGAAAGAAGTAAGAAGGAAGTAAGAAGAAGTAAGAAAGAAAGAAGAAAGAAAGAAGGAAAGAAAGAAGAAAGAAAGAAGAAGAAAGAAGTTAGAAAGAAGTTAGAAAGCAGTTAGAAAGAAGTAGAAAGTAGTTAGAAAGAAGTAAGGAAGAAGTAAGAAAGAAAGAAGTAAGAAAGAAGTAAGAAAAAAGTAAGAAAGAAAGAAGAAAGAAAGAAGAAAGAAAGAAGTTAGAAAGAAGTAAGAAAGAAGTAAGAAAGAAGTTAGAAAGAAGTAAGAAAGAAGTAAGAAAGAAGTAAGAAGAAAGAAGAAAGAAAGAAGAAAGAAGTAAGAAAGAAAGAAGAAATAAATTAGAAAGAATTTAGAAAGAAGTTAGAAAGAATTTAGAAATAAGAAAGAAAGAAGAAAGCAAGAAGAAAGAAAGAAAGAAGGAAGAAGTAAGAAGAAGTAAGAAAGATGTAAGAAAGAAGAAGGAAGAAGTAAGAAAGAAGTAAGAAAGAAGTAAGAAAGAAGTAAGAAAGAAGTACAAAATAAGTAAGAAAGAAGTAAGAAAGAAAGAAGTAAGAAAGAAGTAAGAAAGAACTAAGAAAGAAAGAAGAAAGAAAGAAGAAAGAAAGAAGAAAAAATAAGTTAGAAGTAAGAAAGAAGTAAGAAAGAAGTAAGACTGAAGTAAGAAAGAAGAAAGAAAGAAGTAAGAAAGAAGAAAGGAAGAAGTAAGAAAGATAGTAAGGAAGAAGTAAGAAAGAAGAAAGAAAGAAGAAAGAAAGAAGAAAGAATAAAGAAAGAAGAAAGAAAGAGAGAAGAAAAAAAGAAGAAAGAAGAAGATAGAAGAAAGAAAGAAAGAACAAAGAAAGAACGAAGAAAGAAAGAAGAAAGAAAAAAGAAAGAATAAAGAAGAAAGAAGAAAGAAAGAAGAAAGAAAGTAGAAAAAAAGAGAGAAAGAAGAAAGAAAGAAAGAAGAAAGAAATAAGGAAGAAAGAGTAAGAAAGAAGTATCAAAGAAGTAAGAAAGAAGTACGAAAGAAGTAAGAAAGAAGTAAGAATGAAGTAGAAAGAAGTAAGAAAGAAGTACGAAAGAAGTAAGAAAGAAGTAAGAAAGAAGTAGAAAGAAAGAAGAAAGAAGTAATTAAGAAGTAAGAAAGAAGTAAGAAAGAAGAAAGAATGAAGTAAGAAAGAAGAAAGAAAGAAGTAAGAAAGAAGTAAGAAAGAAGTATGAAAGAAGTAAGAAGAAGAAGAAAGAAGAAAGAAGAAAGAAAGAAGTTAGAAAGAAGTAATAAAGAAGTAAGAAGATGTACGAAAGAAGTAAGAAGGAAGTAAGAAAGAAGTAAGAAAGAAAGAAGAAAGAAAGAAGAAAGAAAGAAGAAAGAAAGAAGAAAGAAAGAAGTTAGAAAGAAGTTAGAAAGCAGTTAGAAAGAAGTAAGAAAGTAGTTAGAAAGAAGTAAGGAAGAAGTAAGAAGAAAGAAGTAAGAAGAAGTAAGAAAAAAGTAAGAAGAAAGAAGAAAGAAAGAATGAAGAAAGAAAGAAGTTAGAAAGAAGTAAAAAGAAGTAAGAAGAAGTTAGAAAGAAGTAAGAAAGAAGTAGAAAGAAGTAAGAAAGAAAGAAGAAAGAAAGAAGAAAGAAGTAAGAAAGAAGAAGAAATAAATTAGAAAGAAGTTAGAAAGAAGTTAGAAAGATTTTAGAAATAAGAAAAGAAAGAAGAAAGCAGAAGAAAGAAAGAAGAAGGAAGAAGTAAGAAAGAAGTAAGAAAGAAGTAAGAAAGAAAGAAGGAAGAAGTAAGAAAGAAGTAAGAAAGAAGTAAGAAAGAAGTAAGAAAGAAGTACAAAATAAGTAAGAAAGAAGTAGAAAGAAAGAAGTAAGAAAGAAGTAAGAAAGAACTAAGAAAGAAAGAAGAAAGAAAGAAGAAAGAAGAAGAAAAAATAAGTTAGAAGTAAGAAAGAAGTAAGAAAGAAGTAAGACTGAAGTAAGAAAGAAGAAAGAAAGAAGTAAGAAAGAAGAAAGAAAGAACAAAGAAAGAACGAAGAAAGAAGAAGAAAGAAGAAAGAAAGAATAAAGAAGAAGAAGAAAGAAAGAAGAAAGAAAGTAGAAAAAAAGAAAGAAAGAAGAAAGAAAGAAAGAAGAAAGAAAGAAGGAAGAAAGAAGTAAGAAAGAAGTAAGAAAGAAAGAAGAAAGAAAGAAGAAAGAAAGAAGTAAGAAAGAAGCAAGAAAGATTTTAGAAAGAAGTAAGAAGAAGTTAGAAAGAAGTAAGACAGAAGTAAGAAGAAAGAAGTAGAAAGAAGTAAGAAAGAAGTAAGAAGAAGTAAGAAAGAAAGAAGAAATAAGAAAGAAAAAAGAAAGAAAGAAGTAAGAGAGAAGTAAGAAGAATTAAGAAAGAAGTAAGAAAGAAGTAAGAAAGAAAGAAGAAGAAGTAAGAAAGAAGTAGAAAGAAGTAATAAGAAGTAATAAAGAAGTAAGAAGAAGTAAGAAAGAAGTTAGAAAGAAGTAAGAAGAAGTAAGAAAGAAGAAAGAAAGAAGAAAGAAAGAAGAAAGAAGTAATGAAAGAAGTAAGAAAGAAGTAAGAAAGAAAGAAGAAAGAAAGAAGAAAGAAAGAAGAAGAAAGAACAAAGAAGAAAGAAGAAAGAAAGAAGAAAAGAAAGTATAAAGAAAGAAGAAAGAGAGAAGAAAGAAAGAGAAGAAGAAAGAAAGAGAGAAGAAAGAGAGAAGAAAGAAAGAAGAAATTAGAAAGAAAGAAGAAAGAAGAAAGAAATAACGAAGAAAGAAAGAAGAAAGAAAGAAGAAAGAAAGAAAGAAAGAAAGAAGAAATTAGAAAGAAATAATAAGGAAAGAAGAAAGAAAGAAAGAAGAAAGAAAAAAGAAATAAAGAAGAAAGAAAGAATAAAGAAAGAAGAAAGAAGAAAGAAGAAAGAAAGAAGAAAGAAAGAAAAAGAAAGAAGAAAGAAAGAAGAATTAAGGAAGAAGTAAGAAAGAAGTAAGAAAGAAGTAAGAAAGAAGTAAGAAATAAGAAAGAAATAAGAAAGAAAGAAGAAAGAAAGAAAGAAAGAAGTATGAAAGAATTAAGAAAGAAGTAAGAAAGAAGTAAGAAATAAGTAAGAAAGAAGTTAGAGAGAAAGAAGAAAGAAAGAAGAAAGAAAGAAGAAATAAAGAAGAAAGAGAGAGGAAAGAGAGAAGAAAGAGAGAAGAAAGAAAGAAGAAAGAAGTAAGAAAGAAGTAAGAAAGAAGTAAGAAGGAAGTAAGAAAGAAGGAGAAGAAGAAGAAAGAAAGAAGAAAGAAGAAGAAGAAAGAAGAAAGAAAGAAGAAAGAAGAAAGAAGTTAGAAAGAAGTAAGAAATAAGAAAGAAAGAGAAGAAAGAAGAAGAAGTAAGAAAGAAGTAAGAAGAAGATAGAAGAAAGAGAGAAAGAAAGAAGTAAGAAGAAGTAAGAAAGAAGTATGAAATAAGTAAGAAAGAAAGAAGAAGGAAAGAAGAAAGAAAGAAGAAAGAAAGAAAGAAGTAGAAGAAAGAAGAAATAAAGAAAGAAGTAAGAAAGAAGAAAGAAAGAAAGAAAGAAGAAAGAATGATGAAAGAAGAAGAAGAAAGAAGAAAGAAAGAAAGAAGAATGAATAAGAAAGAAAGAAAGAGGAAAGAAAGAAGATAGAAAGAATGAAGAAAGAAGTAAGAAAGAAAGAAAGAAGAAAGAAAGAAGAAAGAAATAACAAAGAAAGAAGAAAGAAGAAAGAAGTAGAAAGAAGTAAGAAAGAGAAAGAAGAAAGAAAGAAGAACGAAAGAAAGATGAGAGAAGAAAGAAAGAGAAAGAAAGAAGAAAGAAAGAAGAAAGAGAGAAGAAAGAGAGAAGAAAGAAAGAAGAAAGAAAGAAGAAAGAAGAAAGAAAGAAGAAAGAAAGGAAAGAAAGAACAAAGAACGAAGAAAGAAAGAAGAAAGAAGAAAGAAAGAATAAAGAAGAAAGAAGAAAGAAAGAAGAAAGAAAGTACAAAAAAGAAAGAAAGAAGAATGAAAGAAGAAGAAAGAAAGAAGAAAGAAGAAGAAAGAAAGAAAGAAAGAAAGAAGAAAGAAAGAAGAAAGAAAGAAGAAAGAAGAAGAAAGAGAGAAGAAAGAGAGAAGAAAGAAAGAAGAAGAAAGAAAGAAGAAAGAAAGAAAGAAGAAGAAAGAAGAGAAGAAAGAAGAAAGAAAGAAGAAAGAGAGAAGAAAGAAAGAAGAAAGAAACTAGAAAGAAAAAAGAAAGAAAGAAGTAGAGAGAAGTAAGAAGAATTAAGAAGAAGTAAGAAAGAAGTAAGAAAGAAAGAAGAAAGAAGTAAGAAAGAAGTAGAAGAGTAAAGAAGTAATAAAGAAGTAATAAAGAAGTAAGAAGAAGTAAGAAAGAAGTTAGAAAGAAGTAAGAAAGAAGTAAGAAAGAAGAAAGAAAGAAGAAAGAAAGAAGAAAGAAGTAAGAAAGAAGTAAGAAAGAAGTAAGAAAGAAAGAAGAAAGAAGAAGAAAGAAAGAAGAAGAAAGAAAGAACAAGAAAGAAAGAAGAAAGAAAGAAGAAAGAAAGAATAAAGAAAGAAGAAAGAGAGAAAGAAAGAAGAAAGAAGAAGAGAGAGAAGAGAGAAGAAAGAAAGAAGAAATTAGAAAGAAAGAAGAAAGAAGAAAGAAATAAAGAAGAAAGAAAGAAGAAAGAAAGAGAGAAGATAGAAAGAAGAAAGAAAGAAGAAAGAAAGAAGAAAGAAAGAAAGAAAGAAAGAAGAAATTAAGAAAGAAATACATAAGGAAAGAAGAAAGAAGAAAGAAGAAAGAAAAAAGAAATAAAGAAGAAAGAAAGAAGAAAGAAAGAAGAAAGAAAGAAAGAAGAAAGAAAGAAGAAAGAAAGAAAAAGAAAGAAGAAGAAAGAAAGAATTAAGGAAGAAGTAAGAAAGAAGTAAGAAAGAAGTAAGAAAGAAAGAAGAAAGAAGAAAGAAGAAGAAAGAAAGAAAGAAATAAAGAAGTATGAAAGAAGTAAGAAAGAAGTAAGAATAAGAAAGAAATAAGAAAGAAAGAAGAAAGAAAGAAAGAAGTAAGAAAGAAGTAAGAAAGAAGATAGAAGAAAGAGAGAAAGAAAGAAGTAAGAAAGAAGTAAGAAAGAAGTAAGAAAGAAGTATGAAATAAGTAAGAAAGAAAGAAGAAGGAATGAAGAAAGAAAGAAGAAAGAAAGAAAGAAGTAAGAAAGAAGAAGAAAGAAAGAAGTAAGAAGAAGAAAGAAAGAAGAAAGAAGAAAGAATGAAGAAAGAAAGAAGAAGAAAGAAGAAAAGAAAGAAAGAAGAATGAAGTAAGAAAGAAAGAAAGAGGAAAGAAAGAAGAAAGAAAGAAAGAAGTAAGAAAGAAGTAAGAAAGAAAGAAAGAAGAAAGAAAGAAGAAAGAAATAACAAAGAAAGAAGAGTAAGAAAGAAAGAAAGAAGAAAGAAAGAAGAAAGAAATAACAAAGAAAGAAGAAAGAAGAAAGAAAGAAGAAAGAAAGAAAGAAGAAAGAAAAAAGAAATAAAGAAGAAAGAAAGAAGAAAGAAAGAATAAAGAAAGAAGAAAGAGAGAAGAAAGAAAGAAGAAAGAAAGAAGAGAGAAGAAAGAGAGAAGAAAGAAAGAAGAAATTAGAAAGAAAGAAGAAAGAAGAAAGAAATAAAGAAGAAAGAAAGAAGAAAGAAAGAGAGAAGATAGAAAGAAGAAAGAAAGAAGAAAGAAAGAAGAAAGAAAGAAAGAAAGAAAGAAGAAATTAGAAAGAAATAATAAGGAAAGAAGAAAGAAAGAAAGAAGAAAGAAAAAAGAAATAAAGAAGAAAGAAAGAAGAAAGAAAGAAGAAAGAAAGAAAGAAGAAAGAAAGAAGAAAGAAAGAAAAAGAAAGAAGAAAGAAAGAAAGAATTAAGGAAGAAGTAAGAAAGAAGTAAGAAAGAAGTAAGAAAGAAGTAAGAAAGAAAGAAGAAAGAAGAAAGAAGAAGAAAGAAAGAAAGAATAAAGAAGTAAGAAAGAAGTAAGAAAGAAGTAAGAAATAAGAAAGAAATAAGAAAGAAAGAAGAAAGAAAGAAAGAAGTAAGAAAGAAGTAAGAAAGAAGATAGAAGAAAGAGAGAAAGAAAGAAGTAAGAAAGAAGTAAGAAAGAAGTAAGAAAGAAGTATGAAATAAGTAAGAAAGAAAGAAGAAGGAAAGAAGAAAGAAAGAAGAAAGAAAAAAGAAGTAAGAAAGAAGAAAGAAAGAAAGAAGTAAGAAAGAAGAAAGAAAGAAAGAAAGAAGAAAGAATGAAGAAAGAAAGAAGAAAGAAAGAAGAAAGAAAGAAAGAAGAATGAAGTAAGAAAGAAAGAAAGAGGAAAGAAAGAAGAAAGAAAGAAAGAAGTAAGAAAGAAGTAAGAAAGAAAGAAAGAAGAAAGAAAGAAGAAAGAAATAACAAAGAAAGAAGAAAGAAGAAAGAAAGAAGAAAGAAAGAAAGAAGTAAGAAATAAGTAAGAAAGAAGAAAGAAGTAAGAAAGAAGTTAGAAAGAAGTAAGAAAGAAGTAAGAAAGAAGTAAGAAGTAAGAAAGAAAGAAGAAAGAAAGAAGAAAGAAAGAAGAAAGAAGAAAGAAGTAGAAAGAAGTAAGAAAGAAGAAAGAAGAAAGAAAGAAGAACGAAAGAAAGAAAGAGAGAAGAAAGAAGGAAGAAAGAAAGGAGAAAGAGAGAAGAAAGAGAGAAGAAAGAAAGAAGAAAGAAGAAAGAAAGAAGAAAGAAAGAAAGAAAGAACAAAGAACGAAGAAAGAAAGAAGAAAGAAGAAAGAAAGAATAAAGAAGAAAGAAGAAAGAAAGAAGAAAGAAAGTACAAAAAAAGAAAGAAAGAAGAAAGAAAGAAAGAAGAAAGAAAGAAGAAAGAAAGAAGTTAGAAAGAATTAAGAAAGAAGTAAGCAAGAAAGAAAGATATTAGTAAGAAGTAAGAAAGAAGTAATAAAGATGTAAGAAAGATGTTAGAAAGAAGTAAGAAAGAAGTAAGAAAGAATTAAGAAAGAAGTAAGAAAGAAGTAAGAAGAAGTAAGAAAGAAGTAAGAAAGAAAGAAGAAAGAAGTAAGAAAGAAGTAAGAAAGAAGTAAGAAAGAAGTAAGAAAGAAGTAAGAAAGAAGTAAGAAAGAAGTAAGAAAGTATTAAGAAAGAAAGAAGTAAGAAAGAAGTAAGAAAGAAGTAAGAAAGAAAGAAGAAAGAAAGAAGAAAGTAAGAAGATAGAAAGAAGTAAGAAAGAAGTAAGAAAGAAAGAAGAAAGAAAGAAGTAAGAAAGAAGTAGGAAAGAAGTAATAAAGAAGTAAGAAAGAAGAGAGAAAGAAGTAAGAAAGAAGAAAGAAAGAAGTTAGAAAGAAGTAATAAAGAAGTAAGAAAGAAGTAAGAAAGAAGTTAGAAAGAAGTAAGAAAGAAGTAAGAAAGAAGTAAGAAAGAAGTAAGAAAGAAGTAAGAAAGAAAGAAGAAAGAAAGAAGAAAGAAAGAAGAAAGAAAGAAAGAACAAAGAAAGAAAGAAGAAAGAAAGAAGAAAGAAAGAAGAAAGAAAGAAGAAAGAGAGAAGAAAGAAAGAAGAAAGAAAGAAGAAAGAAAGAAAGAAGAAAGAAAGAAGAAAGAAAGAAGAAAGAAAGAAGAAAGAAAGAAGAAAGAAAGAAGAAAGAGAGAAGAAAGAAAGAAGAAAGAAACTAGAAAGAAAGAAGAAAGAAAGAAAGAAAGAAGAAATTAGAAAGAAATAAGAAAGAAAGAAGAAAGAAAGAAAGAAGAAAGAAAAAAGAAATAAAGAAGAAAGAAAGAAGAAAGAAAGAAGAAAGGAAGAAAGAAAGAAGAAAGAAAGAAGAAAGAAAAAAAGAATTAAGGAAGAAGTAAGAAAGAAGTAAGAAAGCAGTAAGAAAGAAGTAAGAAAGAAAGAAGAAAGAAGAAAGAAGAAAGAAAGAAAGAAAGAAGTACGAAAGAAGTAAGAAAGAAGTAAGAAATAAGAAAGAAAGAAGAAAGAAAGAAGAAAGAAAGAAAGAAAGAAGTAAGAAAGATGTAAGAAAGAAGTAAGAAAGAAGTAAGAAAGAAGTAAGAAAGAAGTAAGAAATAAGTAAGAAAGAAGTATGAAATAAGTAAGAAAGAAAGAAGAAAGAAAGAAGAAAGAAAGAAAGAAGTAAGAAAGAAGAAAGAAAGAAAGAAGTAAGAAAGAGGTAAGAAAGAAAGAAGAATGAAGAAAGAAAGAAGAAAGAAAGAAGAAAGAAGAAAGAAAGAAGAAGAAAGAAGAAAGAAAGAAGTAAAAAGAAGTAAGAAAGAAGTAAGAAAGAAGTTAGAAAGAAGTAAGAAAGAAGTAAGAAAGAAGTAAGAAAGAAGTAAGAAAGAAAGAAGAAATAAGAAAGAAAAAAGAAAGAAAGAAGTAAGAGAGAAGTAAGAAAGAATTAAGAAAGAAGTAAGAAAGAAGTAAGAAAGAAAGAAGAAAGAAGTAAGAAAGAAGTAAGAAAGAAGTAATAAAGAAGTAATAAAGAAGTAAGAAAGAAGTAAGAAAGAAGTTAGAAAGAAGTAAGAAAGAAGTAAGAAAGAAGAAAGAAAGAAGAAAGAAAGAAGAAAGAAGTAAGAAAGAAGTAAGAAAGAAGTAAGAAAGAAAGAAGAAAGAAAGAAGAAAGAAAGAAGAAAGAAAGAAAGAACAAAGAAAGAAAGAAGAAAGAAAGAAGAAAGAAAGAATAAAGAAAGAAGAAAGAGAGAAGAAAAAAGAAGAAGAAAGAAAGAAGAGAGAAGAAAGAGAGAGAAAGAAAGAAGAAATTAGAAAGAAAGAAGAAAGAAGAAAGAAATAAAGAAGAAAGAAAGAAGAAAGAAAGAGAGAAGATAGAAAGAAGAAAGAAAGAAGAAAGAAAGAAGAAAGAAAGAAAGAAAGAAAGAAGAAATTAGAAAGAAATAATAAGGAAAGAAGAAAGAAAGAAAGAAGAAAGAAAAAAGAAATAAAGAAGAAAGAAAGAAGAAAGAAAGAAGAAAGAAAGAAAGAAGAAAGAAAGAAGAAAGAAAGAAAAAGAAAGAAGAAAGAAAGAAAGAATTAAGGAAGAAGTAAGAAAGAAGTAAGAAAGAAGTAAGAAAGAAAGAAGAAGAAGAAAGAAGAAGAAAGAAAGAAAGAAATAAAGAAGTAAGAAAGAAGTAAGAAAGAAGTAAGAAATAAGAAAGAAATAAGAAAGAAAGAAGAAAGAAGAAAGAAGTAGAAGAAGTAAGAAAGAAGATAGAAGAAAGAGAGAAAGAAAGAAGTAAGAAAGAAGTAAGAAAGAAGTCAGAAAAGAAGTATGAAATAAGTAAGAAAGAAAGAAGAAGGAAAGAAGAAAGAAAGAAGAAAGAAAGAAAGAAGTAAGAAAGAAGAAAGAAAGAAAGAAGTAAGAAAGAAGAAGAAAGAAAGAAGAAAGAAGAAAGAATGAAGAAAGAAAGAAGAAAGAAAGAAGAAAGAAAGAAGAAGAATGAAGTAAGAAAGAAAGAAAGAGGAAAGAAAGAAGAACGAAAGAAAGAAGTAAGAAAGAAGTAAGAAAGAAAGAAAGAAGAAAGAAAGAAGAAAGAAATAACAAAGAAAGAAAGAAGAAAGAAGAAAGAAGAGAAAGAAAGAAGAAAGAAAGAAGAAAGAAAGAAAGAAGTAAGAAATAAGTAAGAAAGAAGAAAGAAGTAAGAAAGAAGTTAGAAAGAAGTAAGAAAGATGTAAGAAAGAAGTAAGATAGAAGTAAGAAAGAAAGAAAAAAGAAAGAATAAAGAAAGAAGAAAGAAGAAAGAAGTAGAAAGAAGTAAGAAAGAAGAAAGAAAGAAGAAAGAAAGAAGAAAGAAAGAAGAAAGAAAGAGAGAAGAAAGAAAGAAGAAAGAAAGAAGAAAGAAAGAAGAAAGAGAGAAGAAAGAGAGAAGAAAGAAAGAAGAAAGAAAGAAGGAAGAAGAAAGAAAGAAGAAAGAAAGAAAGAAAGAACAATGAACGAAGAAAGAAAGAAGAAAGAAGAAAGAAAGAATAAAGAAGAAAGAAGAAAGAAAGAAGAAAGAAAGTACAAAAAAAAGAAAGAAAGAAGAAAGAAAGAAAGAAGAAAGAAAGAAGAAAGAAAGAAGTTAGAAAGAATTAAGAAAGAAGTAAGCAAGAAAGAAAGATATTAGTAAGAAGTAAGAAAGAAGTAATAAAGAAGTAAGAAAGATGTTAGAAAGAAGTAAGAAAGAAGTAAGAAGAATTAAGAAAGAAGTAAGAAAGAAGTAATAAAGAAGTAAGAAAGAAGTAAGAAAGAAAGAAAGAAAGAAGTAAGAAAGAAGTAAGAAAGAAGTAAGAAAGAAGTAAGAAAGAAGTAAGAAAGAAGTAAGAAAGTATTAAGAAAGAAAGAAGTAAGAAAGAAGTAAGAAAGAAGTAAGAAAGAAAAGAAGAAAGAAAGAAGAAAGAAAGAAGATAGAAAGAAGTAAGAAAGAAGTAAGAAAGAAAGAAGAAAGAAAGAAGTAAGAAAGAAGTAGGAAAGAAGTAATAAAGAAGTAAGAAAGAAGAGAGAAAGAAGTAAGAAAGAAGAAAGAAAGAAGTTAGAAAGAGAAGTAATAAAGAAGTAAGAAAGAAGTAAGAAAGAAGTTAGAAAGAAGTAAGAAAGAAGTAAGAAAGAAAGAAGAAAGAAAGAAGAAGAAAGAAGAAAGAAAGAACAAAGAAAGAAAGAAGAAAGAAAGAACAAAGAAAGAAGAAATAAAGAGAAAGAATGAAGAAAGAAAGAAGAAAGAAAGAAGAAAGAAAGAAAGAAGAAAGAAAGAAGAAAGAAAGAAGAAAGAAAGAAGAAAGAAAGAAGAAAGAGAGAAGAAAGAAAGAAGAAAGAAACTAGAAAGGAAGAAGAAAGAAAGAAAGAAAGAACAAATTAGAAAGAAATAGGAAAGAAAGAAGAAAGAAAGAAAGAAGAAAGAAAAAAGAAATAAAGAAGAAAGAAAGAAGAAAGAAAGAAGAAAGGAAGAAAGAAAGAAGAAAGAAAGAAGAAAGAAAGAAAGAATTAAGGAAGAAGTAAGAAAGAAGTAAGAAAGCAGTCAGAAAGAAGTAAGAAGAGAAGAAGAAAGAAGAAAGAAGAAAGAAGAAAGAAGAAAGAAAGAAAGAAGTACGAAAGAAGTAAGAAAGAAGTAAGAAATAAGAAAGAAAGAAGAAAGAAAGAAGAAAGAAAGAAAGAAAGAAGTAAGAAAGATGTAAGAAAGAAGTAAGAAAGAAGTATGAAATAAGTAAGAAAGAAAGAAGAAAGAAAGAAGAAAGAAAGAAAGAAGTAAGAAAGAAGAAGAAAGAAAGAAGTAAGAAAGAGGTAAGAAAGAAAGAAGAATGAAGAACGAAAGAAGAAGAAAAGAAGAAGAAGAAAGAAAGAAGAAAGAAAGAAGAAAGAAAGAAGTAAGAAAGAAGTAAGAAAGAAGTAAGAAAGAAGTTAGAAAGAAGTAAGAAAGAAGTAAGAAAGAAGTAAGAAAGAAGTAAGAAAGAAAGAAGAAGAAGAAAGAAGAAAGAAGTAAGAAAGAAGTAAGAAAGAAGAAAGAAAGAAGAAAGAAAGAAAGAAGAAGAAAGAGAAGAAGAAAGAAAGAAGAAAGGAAGTGAGAAGAAAGAAAGAAGAAAGAAAGAAGAAAGAAAGAAGAAAGAGAGAAGAAAGAGAAAAGAAAGAAAGAAGAAAGAAAGAAGAAAGAAGAAAGAAGAAAGAAAGAAGAAAGAAAGAAAGAAAGAAAAAAGAAAGAACGAAGAAAGAAAGAAAAAAGAAGAAAAGAAAGAATAAAGAAGAGTGAAGAAAGAAAGAAGAAAGAAAGTAGAAAAAAAGAAAGAAAGAAGAAAGAAAGAAAGAAGAAAGAAGAAAGAAAGAAGAAGAAAGAAGAAAGAAAGAAGTAAGAAAGAAGTAAGAAAGAAGTAAGAAAGAAGTAAGAAAGAAGAAAGAAAGAAGAAAGAAAGAAGAAAGAAAGAAGAAAAAAAGAAGAAAGAATGTGAGAAGAAAGAAAGAAGAAAGAAAGAAGAAAGAAGAAGAAAGAGAGAAGAAAGAGAAAAGAAAGAAAGAAGAAAGAAAGAAGAAAGAAGAAAGAAAGAAGAAAGAAAGAAGTTAGAAAGAAGTTAGAAAGCAGTAAGAAAGCAGTTAGAAAGAAGTAAGAAATAAGTAAGAAAGAAGTAAGAAAGAAAGAAGAAAGAAAGAAGAAAGAAGTAAGAAAGAAAGAAGAAATAAATTAGAAAGAAGTTAGAAAGAAGTTAGAAAGAATTTAGAAATAAGAAAGAAAAGAAGAAAGCAAGAAGAAAGAAGAAGAAAGAAGGAAGAAGTAACGAAAGAAGTAAGAAAGAAGTAAGAAAGAAAGAAGGAAGAAGTAAGAAAGAAGTAAGAAAGAAGTAAGAAAGAAGTACAAAAGAAGTAAGAATGAAGTAAGAAAGAAGAAAGAAAGAAGTAAGAAAGAAGAAAGAAAGAAGTAAGAAAGAAGTAAGAAAGAAGTAAGAAAGAAGAAATAAAGAAGAAAGAAAGAAGAAAGAAAGAGAGAAGAAAGAAAGAAGAAAGAAAGAATTAAGAAAGAAGTAAGAAAGAAGTAAGAAAGAAGTAAGAAAGAAGTAAGAAAGTATTAAGAAAGAAAGAAGTAAGAAAGAAGTAAGAAAGTAAGAAGAAAGAAAGAAGAAAGAAAGAAGTTAGAAAGAATTAAGAAAGAAGTAAGAAAGAAGTTAGAAAGAAGTAAGAAAGAGAAAGAAAGAAGAAAGAAAGAAAGAAAGAAAGAACAAAGAAAGAAAGAAGAAAGAAGAAAGAAGAAAGTAAGAAAGAAGAAAGACAGAAGAAAGAAAGAAGAAAGAAAGAAGAAAGAAAGAAGAAAGAAAGAAGAAAGAGAGTAGAAAGAAAGAAGAAAGAAAGAAGAAAGAAAGAAGAAAGAAAGAGAGAAGAAAGAAAGAAGAAAGAAAGAAAGAATTAAGAAAGAAGTAAGAAAGAAGTAAGAAAGAAGTAAGTAAGTATTAAGAAAGAAAGAAGAAAGAAAGAAGTTAGACAGAATTAAGAAAGAAGTAAGAAAGAAGTTAGAAAGAAGAAAGAAAGAAGAAAGAAATAAGAAAGAAAGAAGAAAGAGAGAAGAGAAAGAAAGAAGAAAGAAGAAAGAAAGAAGTAAGAAAGAAGTTAGAAAGAAGTAAGAAGAAGTAAGAAAGAAGTTAGAAAGAGTAAGAAAGAAGTAAGAAAGAAGTAGAAAGAAGTAAGAAATAAGTAAGAAAGAAGTAAGAAAGAAAGAAAGAAGAAAGAAAGAAGAAAAAAGAAGAAAGAAAGAAAGAAGAAAGAAAGAAATAAGAAAGAAGAAAGAAAGAAGAAAGAAAGAAGTAAGAAAGAAGTAAGAAAGAAGTAAGAAATAAGTAAGAAAGAAGTAAGAAAGAAAGAAGAAAGAAGAAAGAAGAAAGAAAGAAGTTAGAAAGAAGTAATAAAGAAGTAAGAAAGAAGTACGAAAGAAGTAAGAAGGAAGTAAGAAAGAAGTAAGAAAGAAAGAAGAAAGAAAGAAGAAAGAAAGAAGAAAGAAAGAAGAAAGAAAGAAGTTAGAAAGAAGTTAGAAAGCAGAGTAGAAAGAAGTAAGAAAGTAGTTAGAAAGAAGTAAGGAAGAAGTAAGAAAGAAAGAAGTAAGAAAGAAGCAAGAAAAAGTAAGAAAGAAAGAAGAAAGAAAGAAAAAAGAAAGAAGTTAGAAGAAGTAAGAAAGAAGTAAGAAAGAAGTTAGAAAGAAGTAAGAAAGAAGTAAGAAAGAAGTAAGAAGAAAGAAAGAAGAAAGAAAGAAGAAAGAAGTAAGAAAGAAGAAGAAATAAATTAGAAAGAAGTTAGAAAGAAGTTAGAAAGAATTTAGAAATAAGAAAGAAAGAAGAAAGCAAGAAGAAGAAAGAAAGAAGAGAAGAAGTAAGAAAGAAGTAAGAAAGAAGTAAGAAAGAAAGAATGAAGAAGTAAGAAAGAAGTAAGAAAGAAGTAAGAACAGAAGTAAGAAGAAGTACAAAATAAGTCAAGAAAGAAGTAAGAAAGAAAGAAGTAAGAAAGAAGTAAGAAAGAACTAAGAAAGAAAGAAGAAAGAAAGAAGAAAGAAAGAAGAAAAAAAGAAGTTAGAAGTAAGAAAGAAGTAAGAAAGAAGTAAGACTGAAGTAAGAAAGAAGAAAGAAAGAAGTAAGAAAGAAGAAAGGAAGAAGTAAGAAAGAAGTAAGGAAGAAGTAAGAAAGAAGAAAGAAAGAAGAAAGAAAGAAGAAAGAATAAAGAAAGAAGAAAGAAAGAGAGAAGAAAAAAAGAAGAAAGAAGAAAGATAGAAGAAAGAAAGAAAGAAAGAACAAAGAAAGAACGAAGAAAGAAAAAAGAAAGAATAAAGAAGAAAGAAGAAAGAAAGAAGAAAGAAAGTAGAAAAAAAGAGAGAAAGAAGAAAGAAAGAAAGAAGAAAGAAATAAGGAAGAAAGAAGTAAGAAAGAAGTATCAAAGAAGTAAGAAAGAAGTACGAAAGAAGTAAGAAAGAAGTAAGAAAGAAGTAAGAAAGAAGTAAGAAAGAAGTACGAAAGAAGTAAGAAAGAAGTAAGAAAGAAGTAAGAAAGAAAGAAGAAAGAAGTAATTAAGAAGTAAGAAAGAAGTAAGAAAGAAGAAAGAAAGAAGTAAGAAAGAAGAAAGAAAGAAGTAAGAAAGAAGTAAGAAAGAAGTAAGAAAGAAGTAAGAAAGAAAGAAGAAGAAAGAAGAAAGAAGAAAGAAAGAAGTTAGAAAGAAGTAATAAAGAAGTAATAGAGTAATATAGAAGTAATATATATATAGAAGTAATATATAGAAGTAATAAAGAAGAAAGAAAGAGAGAAGAAAAAAAGAAGAAAGAAGAAAGCAAGAAGAAAGAAAGAAAGAAGGAAGAAGTAAGAAAGAAGTAAGAAAGAAGTAAGAAAGAAAGAATGAAGAAGTAAGAAAGAAGTAAGAAAGAAGTAAGAAAGAAGTAAGAAAGAAGTACAAAATAAGTAAGAAAGAAGTAAGAAAGAAAGAAGTAAGAAAGAAGTAAGAAAGAACTAAGAAAGAAAGAAGAAAGAAAGAAGAAAGAAAGAAGAAAAAAGAAGTTAGAAGTAAGAAAGAAGTAAGAAAGAAGTAAGACTGAAGTAAGAAAGAAGAAAGAAAGAAGTAAGAAAGAAGAAAGGAAGAAGTAAGAAAGAAGTAAGGAAGAAGTAAGAAAGAAGAAAGAAAGAAGAAAGAAAGAAGAAAGAATAAAGAAAGAAGAAAGAAAGAGAGAAGAAAAAAAGAAGAAAGAAGAAAGATAGAAGAAAGAAAGAAAGAAAGAACAAAGAAAGAACGAAGAAAGAAAAAAGAAAGAATAAAGAAGAAAGAAGAAAGAAAGAAGAAAGAAAGTAGAAAAAAAGAGAGAAAGAAGAAAGAAAGAAAGAAGAAAGAAATAAGGAAGAAAGAAGTAAGAAAGAAGTATCAAAGAAGTAAGAAAGAAGTACGAAAGAAGTAAGAAAGAAGTAAGAAAGAAGTAAGAAAGAAGTAAGAAAGAAGTACGAAGAGTAAGAAAGAAGTAAGAAAGAAGTAAGAAGAAAGAGAAGAGTAAGAAGAAGTAAGAAAGAAGTAAGAAGAAGAAAGAAAGAATAAGAAGTAAGAAAGAAGTAAGAAGAAAGAAAGAAGTAAGAAAGAAGAAAGAAAGAAGAAGAAAGAAGAAAGAAGAAGTAAGAAAGAAGTAAGAAAGAAGTAAGAAAGAAGAAGAAAGAAGAAAGAAGAAGAAAGAAAGAAGAAAGAAAGAAGTTAGAAAGAAGTAATAAAGAAGTAAGAAAGAAGTACGAAAGAAGTAAGAAGGAAGTAAGAAAGAAGTAAGAAAGAAAGAAGAAAGAAAGAAGAAAGAAAGAAGAAAGAAAGAAGAAAGAAAGAAGTTAGAAAGAAGTTAGAAAGCAGTTAGAAAGAAGTAAGAAAGTAGTTAGAAAGAAGTAAGGAAGAAGTAAGAAAGAAAGAAGTAAGAAAGAAGTAAGAAAAAAGTAAGAAAGAAAGAAGAAAGAAAGAAGAAAGAAAGAAGTTAGAAAGAAGTAAGAAAGAAGTAAGAAAGAAGTTAGAAAGAAGTAAGAAAGAAGTAAGAAAGAAGTAAGAAAGAAAGAAGAAAGAAAGAAGAAAGAAGTAAGAAAGAAAGAAGAAATAAATTAGAAAGAAGTTAGAAAGAAGTTAGAAAGAATTTAGAAATAAGAAAGAAAGAAGAAAGCAAGAAGAAAGAAAGAAAGAAGGAAGAAGTAAGAAAGAAGTAAGAAAGAAGTAAGAAAGAAAGAAGGAAGAAGTAAGAAAGAAGTAAGAAAGAAGTAAGAAAGAAGTAAGAAAGAAGTACAAAATAAGTAAGAAAGAGGGTAAGAAAGAAAGAAGTAAGAAAGAAGTAAGAAAGAACTAAGAAAGAAAGAAGAAAGAAAGAAGAAAGAAAGAAGAAAAAATAAGTTAGAAGTAAGAAAGAAGTAAGAAAGAAGTAAGACTGAAGTAAGAAAGAAGAAAGAAAGAAGTAAGAAAGAAGAAAGAAAGAACAAAGAAAGAACGAAGAAAGAAAGAAGAAAGAAGAAGAAAGAATAAAGAAGAAAGAAGAAAGAAAGAAGAAAGAAAGTAGAAAAAAAGAAAGAAAGAAGAAAGAAAGAAAGAAAGAAGAAAGAAAGAAGGAAGAAAGAAGTAAGAAAGAAGTAAGAAAGAAGTACGAAAGAAGTAAGAAAGAAGTAAGAAAGAAGTAAGAAAGAAGTAAGAAAGAAGTACGAAAGAAGTAAGAAAGAAGTAAGAAAGAAGTAAGAAAGAAAGAAGAAAGAAGTAATTAAGAAGTAAGAAAGAAGTAAGAAAGAAGAAAGAAAGAAGTAAGAGAGAAGAAAGAAAGAAGTAAGAAAGAAGTAAGAAAGAAGTAAGAAAGAAGTAAGAAAGAAAGAACAAAGAAGTAGAGAAAGAAGTAAGAAAGAAGTAAGAAAGAAGTAAGAAAGAAGTACGAAAGAAGTAAGAAAGAAGTAAGAAAGAAGTAAGAAAGAAGTAAGAAAGAAGTACGAAAGAATTAAGAAAGAAGTAAGAAAGAAGTAAGAAAGAAGAAAGAAGGAAGTAAGAAAGAAGTAAGAAAGAAGTAAAAAGAAGTACGAAAGAAGTAAGAAAGAAGTAAGAAAGAAAGAAGTAAGAAAGAAGAAAGAAAGAAGTAAGAAAGAAGAAAGAAAGAAAGAAGAAAGAAGTAAGAAAGAATAAGAAAGAAGTAAGAAAGAAGTAAGAAAGAAGTAAGAAGAAGTAAGAATGAAGTAAGTAAGAAAGAAGAAAGATAGAAGAAAGAAGAAAAAAAGAAGTTAGAAAGAAGTAAGAAAGAAGTAAGAAAGAAGCAAGAAAGATTTTAGAAAGAAGTAAGAAAGAAGTTAGAAAGAAGTAAGAAAGAAGTAAGAAAGAAAGAAGTAAGAAAGAAGTAAGAAAGAAGTAAGAAAGAAGTAAGAAAGAAAGAAGAAATAAGAAAGAAAAAAGAAAGAAAGAAGTAAGAGAGAAGTAAGAAAGAATTAAGAAAGAAGTAAGAAAGAAGTAAGAAAGAAAGAAGAAAGAAGTAAGAAAGAAGTAAGAAAGAAGTAATAAAGAAGTAATAAAGAAGTAAGAAAGAAGAAAGAAGTTAGAAAGAAGTAAGAAAGAAGTAAGAAAGAAGAAAGAAAGAAGAAAGAAAGAAGAAAGAAGTAAGAAAGAAGTAAGAAAGAAGTAAGAAAGAAAGAAGAAAGAAAGAAGAAAGAAAGAAGAAAGAAAGAACAAAGAAAGAAAGAAGAAAGAAAGAAGAAAGAAAGAATAAAGAAAGAAGAAAGAGAGAAGAAAGAAAGAAGAAAGAAAGAAGAGAGAAGAAAGAGAGAAGAAAGAAAGAAGAAATTAGAAAGAAAGAAGAAAGAAGAAAGAAATAAAGAAGAAAGAAAGAAGAAAGAAAGAGAGAAGATAGAAAGAAGAAAGAAAGAAGAAAGAAAGAAGAAAGAAAGAAAGAAAGAAAGAAGAAATTAGAAAGAAATAATAAGGAAAGAAGAAAGAAAGAAGAAGAAAGAAAAAAGAAATAAAGAAGAAAGAAAGAATAAAGAAAGAAGAAAGAAAGAAAGAAGAAGAGAAAGAAGAAAGAAAGAAAAAGAAAGAAGAAAGAAAGAAAGAATTAAGGAAGAAGTAAGAAAGAAGTAAGAAAGAAGTAAGAAAGAAGTAAGAAATAAGAAAGAAATAAGAAAGAAAGAAGAAAGAAAGAAAGAAAGAAAGAAGTAAGAAAGAATTAAGAAAGAAGTAAGAAAGAAGTAAGAAATAAGTAAGAAAGAAGTTAGAGAGAAAGAAGAAAGAAAGAAGAAAGAAAGAAGAAATAAAGAAGAAAGAGAGAGAAGAGAGAGAGAAGAAGAGAGAAGAAAGAAGAAGAAGAAGAAGTAAGAAAGAAGTAAGAAAGAAGTAAGAAGGAAGTAAGAAAGAAGGAAGAAAGAAAGAAGAAAGAAAGAAGAAAGAAAGAAGAAAGAAAGAAGAAAGAAAGAAAGAAGTTAGAAAGAAGTAAGAAATAAGAAAGAAAGAAGAAAGAAAGAAGTAAGAAAGAAGTAAGAAAGAAGATAGAAGAAAGAGAGAAAGAAAGAAATAAGAAAGAAGTAAGAAAGAAGTAAGAAAGAAGTATGAAATAAGTAAGAAAGAAAGAAGAAGGAAAGAAGAAAGAAAGAAGAAAGAAAGAAAGAAGTAAGAAAGAAGAAATAAAGAAAGAAGTAAGAAAGAAGAAAGAAAGAAAGAAAGAAGAAAGAATGAAGAAAGAAAGAAGAAAGAAAGAAGAAAGAAAGAAAGAAGAATGAAGTAAGAAAGAAAGAAAGACGAAAGAAAGAAGAAAGAAAGAAAGAAGAGAAAGAAGTAAGAAAGAAAGAAAGAAGAAAGAAAGAAGAAAGAAATAACAAAGAAAGAAGAAAGAAGAAAGAAGTAGAAAGAAGTAAGAAAGAAGAAAGAAGAAAGAAAGAAGAACGAAAGAAAGAATGAGAGAAGAAAGAAAGAAGAAAGAAAGAAGAAAGAAAGAAGAAAGAGAGAAGAAAGAGAGAAGAAAGAAAGAAGAAAGAAAGAAGAAAGAAGAAAGAAAGAAGAAAGAAAGAAAGAAAGAACAAAGAACGAAGAAAGAAAGAAGAAAGAAGAAAGAAAGAATAAAGAAGAAAGAAGAAGAAAGAAAGAAGAAAGAAGTACAAAAAAAGAAAGAAAGAAGAAGAATGAAAGAAAGAAGAAAGACAGAAGAAAGAAAGAAGTTAGAAAGAATTAAGAAAGAAGTAAGCAAGAAAGAAAGATATTAGTAAGAAGTAAGAAAGAAGTAATAAAGATGTAAGAAAGATGTTAGAAGAAGTAAGAAAGAAGTAAGAAGAAGAATTAAGAAAGAAGTAAGAAAGAAGTAAGTAAGAAGTAAGAAAGAAGTAAGAAAGAAAGAAGAAAGAAGTAAGAAAGAAGTAAGAAAGAAGTAAGAAAGAAGTAAGAAAGAAGTAAGAAAGAAGTAAGAAAGTATTAAGAAAGAAAGAAGTAAGAAAGAAGTAAGAAAGAAGTAAGAAAGAAAGAAGAAAGAAAGAAGAAAGTAAGAAGATAGAAAGAAGTAAGAAAGAAGTAAGAAAGAAAGAAGAAAGAAAGAAGTAAGAAAGAAGTAGGAAAGAAGTAATAAAGAAGTAAGAAAGAAGAGAGAAAGAAGTAAGAAAGAAGAAAGAAAGAAGTTAGAAAGAAGTAATAAAGAAGTAAGAAAGAAGTAAGAAAGAAGTATAGAAAGAAGTAAGAAAGAAGTAAGAAAGAAGTAAGAAAGAAGTAAGAAAGAAGTAAGAAAGAAAGAAGAAAGAAAGAAGAAAGAAAGAAGAAAGAAAGAAAGAACAAAGAAAGAAAGAAGAAGAAAGAAGAAAGAAAGAAGAAAGAAAGAAGAAAGAGAGAAGAAAGAAAGAAGAAAGAAAGAAGAAAGAAAGAAAGAAGAAAGAAAGAAGAAAGAAAGAAGAAAGAAAGAAGAAAGAAAGAAGAAGAAGAGAGAAGAAAGAAAGAAGAAAGAAACTAGAAAGAAAGAAGAAAGAAAGAAGAAAGAAGAAATTAGAAAGAAATAAGAAAGAAAGAAGAAAGAAAGAAGAAGAAAGAAAGAAGAAAGGAAGAAAGAAAGAAGAAAGAAAGAAGACAGAAAAAAAGAATTAAGGAAGAAGTAAGAAAGAAGTAAGAAAGCAGTAAGAAAGAAGTAAGAAAGAAAGAAGAAAGAAGAAAGAAGAAAGAAGAAAGAAAGAAAGAAAGAAGTACGAAAGAAGTAAGAAAGAAGTAAGAAATAAGAAAGAAAGAAGAAAGAAAGAAGAAAGAAAGAAAAGAAAGATGTAAGAAAGAAGTAAGAAAGAAGTAAGAAAGAAGTAAGAAAGAAGTAAGAAATAAGTAAGAAAGAAGTATGAAATAAGTAAGAAAGAAAGAAGAAAGAAAGAAGAAAGAAAGAAAGAAGTAAGAAAGAAGAAAGAAAGAAAGAAGTAAGAAAGAGGTAAGAAAGAAAGAAGAATGAAGAAAGAAAGAAGAAAGAAAGAAGAAAGAAGAAAGAAAGAAGAAAGAAAGAAGAAGAAAGAAGTAAAAAGAAGTAAGAAAGAAGTAAGAAAGAAGTTAGAAAGAAGTAAGAAAGAAGTAAGAAAGAAGTAAGAAAGAAGTAAGAAAGAAGAAATAAGAAAGAAAAAAGAAAGAAGTAAGAAAGAAGTAAGAAAGAAGTAAGAAAGAAAGAAGAAAGAAAGAAGAAAGAAAGAAGAAAGAAAGAAAGAACAAGAAAGAAAGAAGAAAGAAAGAAGAAAGAAAGAATAAAGAAAGAAGAAAGAGAGAAGAGAAAGAAAGAAGAAAGAAAGAAGAGAGAAGAAAGAGAGAAGAAAGAAAGAAGAAATTAGAAAGAAAGAAGAAAGAAGAAAGAAATAAAGAAGAAAGAAAGAAGAAAGAAAGAGAGAAGATAGAAAGAAGAAGAAAGAAGAAAGAAAGAAGAAAGAAAGAAAGAAAGAAAGAAGAAATTAGAAAGAAATAATAAGGAAAGAAGAAAGAAAGAAAGAAGAAAGAAAAAGAAATAAAGAAGAAAGAAAGAAGAAAGAAAGAAGAAAGAAGAAAGAAGAAGAAGAAAGAAGAAAGAAAGAAAAGAAAGAAGAAAGAAAGAAGAATTAAGGAAGAAGTAAGAAAGAAATAAGAAAGAAGTAAGAAAGAAAGAAGAAAGAAGAAAGAAGAAGAAAGAAAGAAAGAAATAAAGAAGTAAGAAAGAAGTAAGAAAGAAGTAAGAAATAAGAAAGAAATAAGAAGAAAGAAGAAAGAAAGAAAGAAGTAAGAAAGAAGTAAGAAAGAAGATAGAAGAAGAGAGAAAGAAAGAAGTAAGAAAGAAGTAAGAAAGAAGTAAGAAAGAAGTATGAAATAAGTAAGAAAGAAAGAAGAAGGAAAGAAGAAAGAAAGAAGAAAGAAAGAAAGAAGTAAGAAAGAAGAAAGAAAGAAAGAAGTAAGAAAGAAGAAAGAAAGAAAGAAAGAAGAAAGATAGAAGTAAGAAGAAAGAAGAAGAAAGAAAGAAGAAAGAAAGAAAGAAGAATGAAGTAAGAAAGAAAGAAAGAGGAAAGAAAGAAGAAAGAAAGAAAGAAGTAAGAAAGAAGTAAGAAAGAAAGAAAGAAGAAAGAAAGAAGAAAGAAATAACAAAGAAAGAAGAAAGAAGAAAGAAAGAAGAAAGAAAGAAAGAAGTAAGAAATAAGTAAGAAAGAAGAAAGAAGTAAGAAAGAAGTTAGAAAGAAGTAAGAAAGAAGTAAGAAAGAAGTAAGAAGTAAGAAAGAAAGAAGAAAGAAAGAAGAAAGAAAGAAGAAAGAAGAAAGAAGTAGAAGAAGTAAGAAAGAAGAAAGAAGAAAGAAAGAAGAACGAAAGAAAGAAAGAGAGAAGAAAGAAGGAAGAAAGAAAGAAGAAAGAGAGAAGAAAGAGAGAAGAAAGAAAGAAGAAGAAAGAAGAAAGAAGAAAGAAAGAAGAAAGAAAGAAAGAAGAACAAAGAACGAAGAAAGAAAGAAGAAAAAGAAAGAAAGAATAAAGAAGAAAGAAGAAAGAAAGAAGAAAGAAAGTACAAAAAAAGAAAGAAAGAAGAAAGAAAGAAAGAAGAAAGAAAGAAGAAAGAAAGAAGTTAGAAAGAATTAAGAAAGAAGTAAGCAAGAAAGAAAGATATTAGTAAGAAGTAAGAAAGAAGTAATAAAGATGTAAGAAAGATGTTAGAAAGAAGTAAGAAAGAAGTAAGAAAGAATTAAGAAAGAAGTAAGAAAGAAGTAAGAAAGAAGTAAGAAAGAAGTAAGAAAGAAAGAAGAAAGAAGTAAGAAAGAAGTAAGAAGAAAGAAGTAAGAAAGAAGTAAGAAAGAAGTAAGAAAGAAGTAAGAAAGAAGTAAGAAAGTATTAAGAAAGAAAGAAGTAAGAAAGAAGTAAGAAAGAAGTAAGAAAGAAAGAAGAAGAAAGAAGAAGTAAGAGATAGAAAGAAGTAGAAAGAAGTAAGAAAGAAAGAAGAAAGAAAGAAGTAAGAAAGAAGTAGGAAAGAAGTAATAAAGAAGTAAGAAAGAAGAGAGAAAGAAGTAAGAAAGAAGAAAGAAAGAAGTTAGAAAGAAGTAATAAAGAAGTAAGAAGAAGTAAGAAAGAAGTTAGAAAGAAGTAAGAAAGAAGTAAGAAAGAAGTAAGAAAGAAGTAAGAAAGAAGTAAGAAAGAAAGAAGAAAGAAAGAAGAAAGAAAGAAGAAAGAAAGAAAGAACAAAGAAAGAAAGAAGAAAGAAAGAAGAAGAAGAAAGAAGATAGAAAGAAGAAAGAGAGAAGAAAGAAAGAAGAAAGAAAGAAGAAAGAAAGAAAGAAGAAAGAAAGAAGAAAGAAAGAAGAAAGAAAGAAGAAAGAAAGAAGAAAGAAAGAAGAAAGAGAGAAGAAAGAAAGAAGAAAGAAACTAGAAAGAAAGAAGAAAGAAAGAAAGAAAGAAGAAATTAGAAAGAAATAAGAAAGAAAGAAGAAAGAAAGAAAGAAGAAAGAAAAAAGAAATAAAGAAGAAAGAAAGAAGAAAGAAAGAATAAAGAAAGAAGAAAGAGAGAAGAAAGAAAGAAGAAAGAAAGAAGAGAGAAGAAAGAGAGAAGAAAGAAAGAAGAAATTAGAAAGAAAGAAGAAAGAAGAAAGAAATAAAGAAGAAAGAAAGAAGAAAGAAAGAGAGAAGATAGAAAGAAGAAAGAAAGAAGAAAGAAAGAAGAAAGAAAGAAAGAAAGAAAGAAGAAATTAGAAAGAAATAATAAGGAAAGAAGAAAGAAAGAAAGAAGAAAGAAAAAGAAATAAAGAAGAAAGAAAGAAGAAAGAAAGAAGAAAGAAAGAAAGAAGAAAGAAAGAAGAAAGAAAGAAAAAGAAAGAAGAAAGAAAGAAAGAATTAGGGAAGAAGTAAGAAAGAAGTAAGAAAGAAGTAAGAAAGAAAGAAGAAAGAAGAAAGAAGAAGAAAGAAAGAAAGAAATAAAGAAGTAAGAAAGAAGTAAGAAAGAAGTAAGAAATAAAAAAGAATTAAGAAAGAAAGAAGAAAGAAAGAAAGAAGTAAGAAAGAAGTAAGAAAGAAGATAGAAGAAAGAGAGAAAGAATGAAGTAAGAAAGAAGTAAGAAAGAAGTAAGAAAGAAGTATGAAATAAGTAAGAAAGAAAGAAGAAGGAAAGAAGAAAGAAAGAAGAAAGAAAGAAAGAAGTAAGAAAGAAGAAAGAAAGAAGAAGTAAGAAAGAAGAAAGAAAGAAAGAAAGAAGAAAGAATGAAGAAAGAAAGAAGAAAGAAAGAAGAAAGAAAGAAAGAAGAATGAAGTAAGAAAGAAAGAAAGAGGAAAGAAAGAAGAAAGAAAGAAAGAAGTAAGAAAGAATTAAGAAAGAAAGAAAGAAGAAAGAAAGAAGAAAGAAATAACAAAGAAAGAAGAAAGAAGAAAGAAAGAAGAAAGAAAGAAAGAAGTAAGAAATAAGTAAGAAAGAAGAAAGAAGTAAGAAGAAGTTAGAAAGAAGTAAGAAAGAAGTAAGAAAGAAGTAAGAAGTAAGAAAGAAAGAAGAAAGAAAGAAGAAAGAAAGAAGAAAGAAGAAAGAAGTAGAAAGAAGTAAGAAAGAAGAAAGAAGAAAGAAAGAAGAACGAAGAAAGAAAGAGAGAAGAAAGAAGGAAGAAAGAAAGAAGAAAGAGAGAAGAAGAGAGAAGAAAGAAAGAAGAAAGAAAGAAGAAAGAAGAAAGAAAGAAGAAAGAAAGAAAGAAAGAACAAAGAACGAAGAAAGAAAGAAGAAAGAAGAAAGAAAGAATAAAGAAGAAAGAAGAAAGAAAGAAGAAAGAAAGTACAAAAAAAGAA
>NW_027043483.1:0-90501 GCF_036013475.1 Columba livia
AAGAAAAGGGAAAGAAAGCCCAAAGAAAGGGGAAAGAAAGCCCAAGGAAAGGGGAAAGAAACCCCAAAGAAAGGGGAAAGAAAGCCCAAAGAAAGCCCAAAGAAAGGGGAAAGAAAGCGCAAAGAAAGCCCAAAGAAAGCCCAAAGAAAGCCCAAAGAAAGGGGAAAGAAAGCCGAAAGAAAGGGGAAAGAAGGCCCAAAGAAAGGGGAAAGAAAGCCCAAAGAAAGCCCAAAGAGAGCCCAAAGAAAGTGGAAAGAAAGGGGAAAAAAAGCCCAAAGAAAGCCCAAAGAAAGCCCAAGGAAAGCCCAAAGAAAGGGGAAAGAAAGCCCAAAGAAAGGGGAAAGAAAGCCCAAAGAAAGCCCAAAGAAAGCCCAAAGAAAGCCCAAAGAAAGACCAAAGAAAGCCCACAGAAAGGGGAAAGAAAGCCCAAAGAAAGGGGAAAGAAAGCCCAAAGAAAGCCCAAAGAAAGCCCAAAGAAAGGGGAAAGAAAGCCCAAAGAAAGGGGAAAGAAAGCCCAAAGAAAGCCCAAAGAAAGGGGAAAGAAAACCCAAAGAAAGCCGAAAGAAATGGGAAAGAAAGCCCAAAGAAAGAGGAAAGAAAGGGGAAAGAAAGCCCAAAGAAAGGGGAAAGAAAGGGGTAAGAAAGCCCAAAGAAAGCCCAAAGAAAGGGGAAAGAAAGGGGAAAGAAAGCCCAAAGAAAGCCCAAAGAAAGACCAAAGAAAGGGGAAAGAAAGCCCAAAGAAAGCCCAAAGAAAGGGGAAAGAAAGCGCAAAGAAAGCCCAAAGAAAGGGGAAAGAAAGCCCAAAGAAAGGGGAAAGAAAGCCCAAAGAAAGCCCAAAGAAATGGGAAAGAAAGCGCAAAGAAAGCCCAAAGAAAGGGGAAAGAAAGCCCAAAGAAAACCCAAAGAAAGCCAAAGAAAGCCCACAGAAAGCCCAAAGAAAGCCCAAAGAAAGCCCAAAGAAAGGGGAAAGAAAGCCCAAAGAAAGGGGAAAGAAAGCCCAAAGAAAGCCCAAAGAAAGGGGGAAAGAAAGCCCAAAGAAAGCCCAAAGAAAGCCCAAAGAAAGGGGAAAGAAAGCCCAAAGAAAGCCCAAAGAAAGGGAAAAGAAAGCCCAAAGAAAGGGGAAAGAAAGCCCAAAGAAAGCCCAAAGAAAGCCCACAGAAAGCCCAAAGAAAGCCCAAAGAAAGCCCAAAGAAAGCCCAAAGAAAGGCCAAAGAAAGGGGAAAGAAAGCCCAAATAAAGGGGAAAGAAAGCCCAAAGAAAAAGGAATGACAGACCAAAGAAAGGGGAAAGAAAGCCAAAGAAAGGGGAAAGAAAGCCCAAAGAAATGGGAAAGAAAGCACAAAGAAAGGGGAAAGAAAGCCCAAAGAAATGGGAAAGAAAGCCCAAAGAAAGCCCAAAGAAAGTGGAAAGAAAGGGGAAAGAAAGCCCAAAGAAAGCCCAAGGAAAGCCCAAAGAAAGGGGAAAGAAAGCCCAAAGGAAGGGGAATGACAGCCCAAGAAAGGGGAAAGAAAGCCCAAAGAAAGGGGAAAGAAAGCCCAAAGAAAGGGGAAAGAAAGCCCAAAGAAAGGTGAAAGAAAGCCCAAAGAAAGCCCAAAGAAAGCCCAAAGAAAGGGGAAAGAAAGCACAAAGAAAGCCCAAAGAAAGCCCAAAGAAAGCCCAAAGAAAGGGGAAAGAAAGGGGAAAGAAAGCCCAAAGAAAGGGGAAAGAAAGCCCAAAGAAAGCCCAAAGAAAGGGGAAAGAAAGGGGAAAGAAAGCCCAAAGAAAGGGGAAAGAAAGCCCAAAGAAAGCCCAAAGAAAGGGGAAAGAAAGCCCAAAGAATGGGAAACAAAGCCCAAAGAAAGGGGAAAGAAAGGGGAAAGAAATCCCAAAGAAATGGGAAAGAAAGGGGAAAGAAAGCCCAAAGAAACCCCAAAGAAAAGGGAAAGAAAGCCCAAAGAAAGGGGAAAGAAAGCCCAAGGAAAGGGGAAAGAAACCCCAAAGAAAGGGGAAAGAAAGCCCAAAGAAAGCCCAAAGAAAGGGGAAAGAAAGCGCAAAGAAAGCCCAAAGAAAGCCCAAAGAAAGCCCAAAGAAAGGGGAAAGAAAGCCGAAAGAAAGGGGAAAGAAGGCCCAAAGAAAGGGGAAAGAAAGCCCAAAGAAAGCCCAAAGAGAGCCCAAAGAAAGTGGAAAGAAAGGGGAAAAAAAGCCCAAAGAAAGCCCAAAGAAAGCCCAAGGAAAGCCCAAAGAAAGGGGAAAGAAAGCCCAAAGAAAGGGGAAAGAAAGCCCAAAGAAAGCCCAAAGAAAGCCCAAAGAAAGACCAAAGAAAGCCCACAGAAAGGGGAAAGAAAGCCCAAAGAAAGGGGAAAGAAAGCCCAAAGAAAGCCCAAAGAAAGCCCAAAGAAAGGGGAAAGAAAGCCCAAAGAAAGGGGAAAGAAAGCCCAAAGAAAGCCCAAAGAAAGGGGAAAGAAAACCCAAAGAAAGCCGAAAGAAAGGGGAAAGAAAGCCCAAAGAAAGAGGAAAGAAAGGGGAAAGAAAGCCCAAAGAAAGGGGAAAGAAAGGGGTAAGAAAGCCCAAAGAAAGCCCAAAGAAAGGGGAAAGAAAGGGGAAAGAAAGCCCAAAGAAAGCCCAAAGAAAGACCAAAGAAAGGGGAAAGAAAGCCCAAAGAAAGCCCAAAGAAAGGGGAAAGAAAGCGCAAAGAAAGCCCAAAGAAAGGGGAAAGAAAGCCCAAGAAAGGGGAAAGAAAGCCCAAAGAAAGCCCAAAGAAATGGGAAAGAAAGCGCAAAGAAAGCCCAAAGAAAGGGGAAAGAAAGCCCAAAGAAAGGGGAAAGAAAACCCAAAGAAAGGGGAAAGAAAGCCCAAAGAAAGGGGAAAGACAGCCCAAAGAAAGCCCAAAGAAAGGGGAAAGAAAGCCCAAAGAAATGGGAAAGAAAGCTCAAAGAAAGGCCAAAGAAAAGGGAAAGAAAGCCCAAAGAAAGGGGAAAGAAAGCAAAAAGAAAGGGGAAAGAAAGCCCAAAGAAAGGGGAAAGAAAGCCCAAAGAAAGGGGAAAGAAAGCCCAGAGAAAGCCCAAAGAAAGGCCAAAGAAAGCCCAAAGAAAAGGGAAAGAAAGCCCAAAGAAAGGGGAAGGAAAGCCCAAAGAAAGGGGAATGACAGCCCAAAGATAGTGGAAAGAAAGCCCAAAGAAAGGGGAAAGAAAGCCCAAAGAAAGGGGAAAGAAAGCCCAAAGAAAGGGGAAAGAAAGCCCAAAAAAGCCCAAAGAAAGCCCAAATAAAGTGGAAAGAAAAGGGAAAGAAAACCCAAAGAAAGCCCAAAGAAAGCCCAAAGAAAGCCCAAAGAAAGCCCAAAGAAAGCCCAAAGAAATGGGAAAGAAAGCACAAAGAAAGGGGAAAGAAAGCCCAAAGAAATGGGAAAGAAAGCCCAAAGAAAGCCCAAAGAAAGTGGAAAGAAAGGGGAAAGAAAGCCCAAAGAAAGCCCAAGGAAAGCCCAAAGAAAGGGGAAAGAAAGCCCAAAGGAAGGGGAATGACAGCCCAAAGAAAGGGGAAAGAAAGCCCAAAGAAAAGGGAAAGAAAGCCCAAAGAAAGGGGAAAGAAAGCCCAAAGAAAGGGGAAAGAAAGCCCAAAGAAAGGTGAAAGAAAGCCCAAAGAAAGGTGAAAGAAAGCCCAAAGAAAGCCCAAAGAAAGCCCAAAGAAAGGGGAAAGAAAGCCCAAAGAAAGCCCAAAGAAAGCCCAAGAAAGCCCAAAGAAAGGGGAAAGAAAGGGGAAAGAAAGCCCAAAGAAAGGGGAAAGAAAGCCCAAAGAAAGCCCAAAGAAGGGGAAAGAAAGGGGAAAGAAAGCCCAAAGAAAGGGGAAAGAAAGCCCAAAGAAAGCCCAAAGAAAGGGGAAAGAAAGCCCAAAGAATGGGAAACAAAGCCCAAAGAAAGGGGAAAGAAAGGGGAAAGAAAGCCCAAAGAAATGGGAAAGAAAGGGGAAAGAAAGCCCAAAGAAACCCCAAAGAAAAGGGAAAGAAAGCCCAAAGAAAGGGGAAAGAAAGCCCAAGGAAAGGGGAAAGAAACCACAAAGAAAGGGGAAAGAAAGCCCAAAGAAAGCCCAAAGAAAGGGAAAGAAAGCGCAAAGAAAGCCCAAAGAAAGCCCAAAGAAAGCCCAAAGAAAGGGGAAAGAAAGCCCAAAGAAAGGGGAAAGAAAGCCAAAGAAAGGGGAAAGAAAGCCCAAAGAAAGCCCAAAGAGAGCCCAAAGAAAGTGGAAAGAAAGGGGAAAAAAAGCCCAAAGAAAGCCCAAAGAAAGCCCAAGGAAAGCCCAAAGAAAGGGGAAAGAAAGCCCAAAGAAAGGGGAAAGAAAGCCCAAAGAAAGCCCAAAGAAAGCCCAAAGAAAGCCCAAAGAAAGGGGAAAGGAAGCCCAAAGAAAGGGGAAAGAAAGCCCAAAGAAAGGGGAAAGAAAGCCCAAAGAAAGCCGAAAGACAGGGGAAAGAAAGCCCAAAGAAAGAGGAAAGAAAGGGGAAAGAAAGCCCAAAGAAAGGGGAAAGAAAGGGGTAAGAAAGCCCAAAGAAAGCCCAAAGAAAGGGGAAAGAAAGGGGAAGGAAAGCCCAAAGAAAGCCCAAAGAAAGCCCAAAGAAAGGGGAAAGAAAGCCCAAAGAAAGCCCAAAAAAGGGGAAAGAAAGCGCAAAGAAAGCCCAAAGAAAGGGGAAAGAAAGCCCAAAGAAAGGGGAAAGAAAGCCCAAAGAAAGCCCAAAGAAATGGGAAAGAAAGCGCAAAGAAAGCCCAAAGAAAGGGGAAAGAAAGCCCAAAGAAAGGGGAAAGAAAACCCAAAGAAAGGGGAAAGAAAGCCCAAAGAAAGGGGAAAGACAGCCCAAAGAAAGCCCAAAGAAGGGGGAAAGAAAGCCCAAAGAAATGGGAAAGAAAGCTCAAAGAAAGGCCAAAGAAAGGGGAAAGAAAGCCAAAGAAAGGGGAAAGAAAGCAAAAAGAAAGGGGAAAGAAAGCCCAAAGAAAGGGGAAAGAAAGCCCAAAGAAAAGGGAAAGAAAGCCCAAAGAAAGGGGAAGGAAAGACCAAAGAAAGGGGAATGACAGCCCAAAGATAGGGGAAAGAAAGCCCAAAGAAAGGGGAAAGGAAGCCCAAAGAAAGTGGAAAGAAAGCCCAAAGAAAGCACAATGAAACCCCAAAGAAAGGGGAAAGAAATCCCAAAAAAAGCCCAAAGAAAGCCCAAAGAAAGTGGAAAGAAAAGGGAAAGAAAACCCAAAGAAAGCCCAAAGAAAGCCCAAGGAAAGCCCAAAGAAAGGGGAAAGAAAGCCAAAGGAAAGGGGAAAGAAAGCCCAAAAAAAGCCCACAGAAAGGGGAAAGAAAGCCCAAAGAAAGGGGAAAGAAAGCCTAAAGAAAGCCCAAAGAAAGCCTAAAGAAAGCCCAAAGAAAGCCCAAAGAAATCCCAAAGAAAGCCCAAAGAAAGCCCAAAGAAAACGGAATGAAAGCCCAAAGAAAGGGGAAGGAAAGACCAAAGAAAGGGGAATGACAGCCCAAAGATAGGGGAAAGAAAGCCCAAAGAAAGGGGAATGGAAGCCCAAAGAAAGTGGAAAGAAAGCCCAAAAAAGGGGAAAGAAAGCCCAAAGAAAGGGGAAAGAAAGCCCAAAAAAAGCCCAAAGAAAGTGGAAAGAAAAGGGAAAGAAAACCCAAAGAAAGCCCAAAGAAAGCCCAAGGAAAGCCCAAAGAAAGGGGAAAGAAAGCCCAAAGAAAGGGGAAAGAAAGCCCAAAAAAAGCCCACAGAAAGGGGAAAGAAAGCCCAAAGAAAGGGGAAAGAAAGCCTAAAGAAAACCCAAAGAAAGCCTAAAGAAAGCCCAAAGAAAGCCCAAAGAAATCCCAAAGAAAGCCCAAGAAAGCCCAAAGAAAGGGGAAAGAAAGCCCAAAGAAAGGGGAAAGAAAGCCCAAAGAAAGGGGAATGACAGCCCAAAGAAAGGGGAAAGAAAGCCCAAAGAAAGGGGAAAGAAAGCCCAAAGAAAGGGGAAAGAAAGCCCAAAGAAAGGGGAAAGAAAGCCCAAAGAAATGGAAAAGAAAGCCCAAAGAAATGGGAATGACAGCCCAAGGAAAGGGGAAATAAAGCCCAAAGAAAGGGGAAAGAAAGCCCAAAGAAAGGGGAAAGAAAGCCCAAAGAAAGGGGAAAGAAAGCCCAAAAAAAGCCCAAAGAGAGCCCAAAGAAAGTGGAAAGAAAGGGGAAAGAAAACCAAAGAAAGCCCAAAGAAAGCGCAAGGAAAGACCAAGAAAGGGGAAAGAAAGCCCAAAGAAGGGGGAAAAAAAGCCCAAAGAAAGCCCAAAAAAGCCCAAAGAAAGCCCACAGAAAGGGGAAAGAAAGCCCAAAGAAAGGGGAAAGAAAGCCCAAGAAAGCCCAAAGAAAGCCCAAAGAAAGCCCAAAGAAAGGGGAAAGAAAGCCCAAAGAAAGGGGAAAGAAAGCCCAAAGAAAGGGGCATGACAGCCCAAAGAAAGGGGAAAGAAAGCCCAAAGAAAGGAGAAAGAAAGCCCAAAGAAAGGGGAAAGAAAGCCCAAAGAAAGGGGAAAGAAAGCCCAAGAAAGCCCAAAGATAGCCCAAAGAAATTGGAAAGAAAGGGGAAAGAAAGCCCAAAGAAAGCCCGAAGAAAGCCCAAGGAAAGCCCAAAGAAAGGGGAAAGAAAGCCCAAAGAAAGGAGAAAGAAAGCCCAAAGAAAGCCCAAAGAAAGCCCAAGGAAAGCCCAAAGAAAGGGGAAAGAAAGCCCAAAGAAAGGGGAAAGAAAGCCCAAAGAAAGCCCAAAGAAAGCCCAAAGAAAGCCCAAAGAAAGGGGAAAGGAAGCCCAAAGAAAGGGGAAAGAAAGCCCAAAGAAAGGGGAAAGAAAGCCCAAAGAAAGCCCAAAGAAAGCCCAAAGAAAGGGGAAAGAAAGCCCAAAGAAAGGGGAAACAAAGCCCAAAGAAAGGGGAAAGAAAGGGGAAAGAAAGCCCAAAGAAAGGGGAAAGAAAGCCCAAAGAAAGGGGAAAGAAAGGGGAAAGAAAGCCCAAAGAAACCCCAAAGAAAGGGGAAAGAAAGCCCAAAGAAACCCCAAAGAAAGGGGAAAGAAAGCCCAAAGAAACCCCAAAGAAAGGGGAAAGAAAGCCCACAGAAAAGGGAAAGAAAGCCCAAGGAAAGGGGAAAGAAAGCCCAAAGAAAGGGGAAATAAAGCCCAAAGAAAGGGGAAAGAAAGCCCAAAGAAAGGGGGAAGAAAGCCCAAAGAAAGCCGAAAGAAAGGGGAAAGAAAGGGGAAAGGAAACCCAAAGAAACCCCAAGAAAGCCCAAAGAAAGCCCAAAGAAAGGGGAAAGAAAGCCCAAAGAAAGCCCAAAGAAATGGGAAAGAAAGCGTAAAGAAAGCCCTAAGAAAGGGGAAAGAAAGCCCAAAGAAAGGGGAAAGACAGCCCAAAGAAAGCCCAAAGAAAGGGGAAAGAAAGCCCAAAGAAAGGGGAAAGAAATCTCAAAGAAAGGCCAAAGAAAGGGGAAAGAAAGCCCAAAGAAAGGGGAAAGAAAGCCCAAAGAAAGGGGAAAGAAAGCCCAAAGAAAGGGGAAAGAAAGCCCAGAGAAAGCCCAAAGAAAGCCCAAAGAAAGCCCAAAGAAAAGGGAAAGAAAGCCCAAAGAAAGGGGAAAGAAAGCCCAAAGAAAGGGGAATGACAGCCCAAAGATAGGGGAAAGAAAGCCCAAAGAAAGGGGAAAGAAAGCCCAAAGAAAGGGGAAACAAAGCCCAAAGAAAGGGGAAAGAAAGTGGAAAGAAAGCCCAAAGAAAGGGGAAAGAAAGGGGAAAGAAAGCCAAAGAAAGCCCAAAGAAAGGGGAAAGAAAGCCCAAAGAAACCCCAAAGAAAGGGGAAAGAAAGCCCAAAGAAACCCCAAAGAAAGGGGAAAGAAAGCCCACAGAAAGGGGAAAGAAAGCCCAAGGAAAGGGGAAAGAAAGCCCAAAGAAAGGGGAAATAAAGCCCAAAGAAAGGGGAAAGAAAGCCCAAAGAAAAGGGGAAGAAAGCCCAAAGAAAGCCCAAAGAAAGGGGAAAGAAAGGGGAAAGGAAGCCCAAAGAAAGCCCAAAGAAAGCCCAAAGAAAGCCCAAGAAAGGGGAAAGAAAGCCCAAAGAAAGCCCAAAGAAATGGGAAAGAAAGCGCAAAGAAAGCCCTAAGAAAAAGGAAAGAAAGCCCAAAGAAAGGGGAAAGACAGCCCAAAGAATGCCCAAAGAAAGGGGAAAGAAAGGCAAAAAAAGGGGAAAGAAAGCTCAAAGAAAGGCCAAAGAAATGGGAAAGAAAGCCCAAAGAAAGGGGAAAGAAAGCCCAAAGAAAGGGGAAAGAAAGCCCAAAGAAAGGGGAAAGAAAGCCCAGAGAAAGCCCAAAGAAAGCCCAAAGAAAGGCCAAAGAAAAGGGAAAGAAAGCCCAAAGAAAGGGGAAAGAAATCCCAAAGAAAGGGGAATGACAGCCCAAAGATAGGGGAAAGAAAGCCCAAAGAATGGGGAAAGAAAGCCCAAAGAAAGGGGAAAGAAATCCCAAAGAAAGGGGAAAGAAAGCCCAAAGAAAGGGGAAAGAAAGCCCAAAAAAAGTCCAAAGAAAGCCCAAAGAAAGTGGAAAGAAAGGGGAAAGAAAACCCAAAGAAAGCCCAAAGAAAGCCCAAGGAAAGCCCAAAGAAAGGGGAAAGAAAGCCCAAAGAAAGGGGAAAGAAAGCCCAAAAAATGCCAACAGAAAGGGGAAAGAAAGCCCAAAGAAAGGGGAAAGAAAGCCCAAAGAAAGGGGAAAGAGAGCCCAAAGAAAGGGGAAAGAAAGCCCAAAGAAAAGGGAAAGAAAGCCCAAACAAAGGGGAAAGAAACACCAAGAAAAGCGGAAAGAAAGCCCAAAGAAAGGGGAAAGAAAGCCCAAGGAAAGGGGAAAGAAAGCCCAAAGAAAGGGGAAAGAAAGCCCAAAGAAAGGGGAAAGAAAGCCCAAAGAAAGTGGAAAGAAAGGGGAAAGAAAACCCAAAGAAAGCCCAAAGAAAGCCCAAGGAAAGACCAAAGAAAGGGGAAAGAAAGCCCAAAGAAAGGGGAAAAAAAGCCCAAAGAAGCCCAAAGAAAGCACAAAGAAAGCCCACAGAAAGGGGAAAGAAAGCCCAAAGAAACGGGAAAGAAAGCCCAAAGAAAGCCCAAAGAAAGCCCAAAGAAAGCCCAAAGAAAGCCCAAAGAAAGGGGAAAGAAAGCCCAAAGAAAGGGGAAAGAAAGCCCAAAGAAAGGGGAATGACAGCCCAAAGAAAGGGGAAAGAAAGCCCAAAGAAAGGAGAAAGAAAGCCCAAAGAAACGGGAAAGAAAGCCCAAATAAAGGGGAAAGAAAGCCCAAGAAAGCCCAAAGATAGCCCAAAGAAATTGGAAAGAAAGGGGAAAGAAAGGGGAAAGAAAGCCAAAAGAAAGCCCAAGGAAAGCCAAAGAAAGGGGGAAGAGAGCCCAAAGAAAGCCCAAAGAAAGCCCAAGGAAAGCCCAAAGAAAGCCCAAAGAAAGGGGAAACAAAGCCCAAAGAAAGGGGAAAGAAAGGGGAAAGAAAGCCCAAAGAAAGGGTAAAGAAAGGGGAAAGAAAGCCCAAAGAAAGCCCAAAGAAAGGGGAAAGAAAGCCCAAAGAAAGCCCAAAGAAAGGGGAAAGAAAGCCCAAAGAAACCCCAAAGAAGGGGAAAGAAAGCCCAAAGAAAGGGGAAAGAAAGCCCAAGGAAAGGGGAAAGAAAGCCCAAAGAAAGGGGAAATAAAGCCCAAAGAAAGGGGAAAGAAAGCCCAAAGAAAGGGGGAAGAAAGCCCAAAGAAAGCCCAAAGAAAGGGGAAAGAAAGGGGAAAGAAAGCCCAAAGAAAGCCCAAAGAAAGCCCAAAGAAAAGGGAAAGAAAGCCCAAAGAAAGCCCAAAGAAATGGGAAAGAAAGCGCAAAGAAAGCCCAAAGAAAGGGGAAAGAAAGCCCAAAGAAAGGGGAAAGAAAACCCAAAGAAAGGGGAAAGAAAGTCCAAAGAAAGGGGAAAGACAGCCCAAAGAAATCCCAAAGAAAGGGGAAAGAAAGCTCAAAGAAAGTGGAAAGAAAGCTCAAAGAAAGGCCAAAGAAAGGGGAAAGAAAGCCCAAAGAAAGGGGAAAGAAAGCCCAAAGAAAGGGGAAAGAAAGCCCAAAGAAAGGGGAAAGAAAGCACAGAGAAAGCCTAAAGAAAGCCCAAAGAAAGCCCAAAGAAAAGGGAAAGAAAGCCCAAAGAAAGGGGAAAGAAAGCCCAAAGAAAGGGGAATGACAGCCCAAAGATAGGGGAAAGAAAGCCCAAAGAAAGGGGAAAGGCAGCCCAAAGAAAGGGGAAAGAAAGCCCAAATAAAGGGGAAAGAAAGCCCAAAGAAAGGGGAAAGAAAGCCCAAAAAAAGCCCAAAGAAAGCCCAAAGAAAGTGGAAAGAAAGGGGAAAGAAAACCCAAAGAAAGCCCAAGGAAAGCCCAAAGAAAGCGGAAAGAAAGCCCAAAGAAAGGGGAAAGAAAGCCCAAAAAAAGCCCACAGAAAGGGGAAAGAAAGCCCAAAGAAAGGGGAAAGAAAGCCTAAAGAAAGCCCAAAGAAAGCCTAAAGAAAGCCCAAAGAAAGCCCAAAGAAATCCCAAAGAAAGCCCAAAGAAAGCCCAAAGAAAGGGGAAAGAAAGCCCAAAGAAAGGGGAATGACAGCCCAAAGAAAGGGGAAAGAAAGCCCAAAGAAAGGGGAAAGAGAGCCCAAAGAAATGGGAAAGAAAGCCTAAAGAAAGGGGAAAGAAAGCCCAAAGAAAGGGGAAAGAAAGCCCAAAGAAAGGGGAAAGAAAGCCCAAAGAAAGGGGAATGACAGCCCAAAGAAAGTGGAAAAAAAGCCCAAAGAAAGGGGAAAGAAAGCCCAAAGAAAGGGGAAAGAAAGCCCAAAGAAAGGGGAAAGAAAGCCCAAAGAAATGGAAAAGAAAGCCCAAAGAAATGGGAATGACAGCCCAAGGAAAGGGGAAATAAAGCCCAAAGAAAGGGGAAAGAAAGCCCAAAGAAAGGGGAAAGAAAGCCCAAAGAAAGGGGAAAGAAAGCCCAAAAAAAGCCCAAAGAGAGCCCAAAGAAAGTGGAAAGAAAGGGGAAAGAAAACCCAAAGAAAGCCCAAAGAAAGCCCAAGGAAAGACCAAAGAAAGGGGAAAGAAAGCCCAAAGAAGGGGGAAAAAAAGCCCAAAGAAAGCCCAAAAAAGCCCAAAGAAAGCCCACAGAAAGGGGAAAGAAAGCCCAAAGAAAGGGGAAAGAAAGCCCAAAGAAAGCCCAAAGAAAGCCCAAAGAAATCCCAAAGAAAGGGGAAAGAAAGCCCAAAGAAAGGGGAAGAAAGCCCAAAGAAAGGGGCATGACAGCCCAAAGAAAGGGGAAAGAAAGCCCAAGGAAAGGAGAAAGAAAGCCCAAAGAAAGGGGAAAGAAAGCCCAAAGAAAGGGGAAAGAAAGCCCAAGAAAGCCCAAAGATAGCCCAAAGAAATTGGAAAGAAAGGGGAAAGAAAGCCCAAAGAAAGCCCGAAGAAAGCCCAAGGAAAGCCCAAAGAAAGGTGAAAGAAAGCCCAAAGAAAGGAGAAAGAAAGCCCAAAGAAAGCCCAAAGAAAGGGGAAAGAAAGCCCAAAGAAAGGGGAAACAAAGCCCAAAGAAAGGGGAAAGAAAGGGGAAAGAAAGCCCAAAGAAAGGGGAAAGAAAGCCCAAAGAAAGTGGAAAGAAAGGGGAAAGAAAACCCAAAGAAAGCCCAAAGAAAGCCCAAGGAAAGACCAAAGAAAGGGGAAAGAAAGCCCAAAGAAAGGGGAAAAAAAGCCCAAAGAAAGCCCAAAGAAAGCCCAAAGAAAGCCCACAGAAAAGGGAAAGAAAGCCCAAAGAAAGGGGAAAGAAAGCCCAAAGAAAGCCCAAAGAAAGCCCAAAGAAAGGGGAAAGAAAGCCCAAAGAAAGGGGAAAGAAAGCACAAAGAAAGGGGAATGACAGCCCAAAGAAAGGGGAAAGAAAGCCCAAAGAAAGGAGAAAGAAAGCCCAAAGAAAGGGGAAAGAAAGCCCAAAGAAAGGGGAAAGAAAGCCCAAGAAAGCCCAAAGATAGCCCAAAGAAATTGGAAGAAAGGGGAAAGAAAGCCCAAAGAAAGCCCAAAGAAAGCCCAAGGAAAGCCCAAAGAAAGGGGATAGAAAGCCGAAAGAAAGGGGAAAGAAAGCCCAAAGAAAGCCCAAAGAAAGGGGAAAGAAAGCCCAAAGAAAGGGGAAACAAAGCCCAAAGAAAGGGGAAAGAAAGGGGAAAGAAAGCCCAAAGAAAGGGGAAAGAAAGGGGAAAGAAAGCCCAAAGAAAGCCCAAAGAAAGGGGAAAGAAAGCCCAATGAAACCCCAAAGAAAGGGGAAAGAAAGCCCAAAGAAAGGGGAAAGAAAGGGGAAAGAAAGCCCAAAGAAAGCCCAAAGAAAGGGGAAAGAAAGCCCAAAGAAACCCCAAAGAAAGGGGAAAGAAAGCCCAAAGAAACCCCAAAGAAAGGGGAAAGAAAGCCCACAGAAAGGGGAAAGAAAGCCCAAGGAAAGGGGAAAGAAAGCCCAAAGAAAGGGGAAATAAAGC
Organism: Columba livia; assembly: GCF_036013475.1. NCBI lineage: Eukaryota > Metazoa > Chordata > Aves > Columbiformes > Columbidae > Columba > Columba livia. Next base: position 12,495 of record NW_027043483.1, read on the forward strand.
CCAAAGAAAGGGGAAAGAAAGCCCAAAGAGAGGGGGAAGAAAGCCCAAAGAAAGCCCAAAGAAAGGGGAAAGAAAGGGGAAAGGAAGCCCAAAGAAACCCCAAAGAAAGCCCAAAGAAAGCCCAAAGAAAGGGGAAAGAAAGCCCAAAGAAAGCCCAAAGAAATGGGAAAGAAAGCGCAAAGAAAGCCCTAAGAAAGGGGAAAGAAAGCCCAAAGAAAGGGGAAAGACAGCCCAAAGAAAGCCCAAAGAAAGGGGAAAGAATGCCCAAAGAAAGGGGAAAGAAAGCTCAAAGAAAGGCCAAAGAAAGGGGAAAGAAAGCCCAAAGAAAGGGGAAAGAAAGCCCAAAGAAAGGGGAAAGAAAGCCCAAAGAAAGGGGAAAGAAAGCCCAGAGAAAGCCCAAAGAAAGCCCAAAGAAAGCCCAAAGAAAAGGGAAAGAAAGCCCAAAGAAAGGGGAAAGAAAGCCCAAAGAAAGGGGAATGACAGCCCAAAGATAGGGAAAGAAAGCCCAAAGAAAGGGGAAGGAAATCCCAAAGAAAGGGGAAACAAAGCCCAAAGAAAGGGGAAAGAAAGGGGAAAGAAAGCCCAAAGAAAGGGGAAAGAAAGGGGAAAGAAAGCCCAAAGAAAGGGAAAAGAAAGCCCAAAGAAACCCCAAAGAAAGGGGAAAGAAAGCCCAAAGAAACCCCAAAGAAAGGGGAAAGAAAGCCCACAGAAAGGGGAAAGAAAGCCCAAGGAAAGGGGAAAGAAAGCCCAAAGAAAGGGGAAATAAAGCCCAAAGAAAGGGGAAAGAAAGCCCAAAGAAAGGGGGAAGAAAGCCCAAAGAAAGCCCAAAGAAAGGGGAAAGAAAGGGGAAAGGAAGCCCAAAGAAACCCCAAAGAAAGCCCAAAGAAAGCCCAAAGAAAGGGGAAAGGAAGCCCAAAGAAAGCCCAAAGAAATGGGAAAGAAAGCGCAAAGAAAGCCCTAAGAAAGGGGAAAGAAAGCCAAAGAAAGGGGAAAGACAGCCCAAAGAAAGCCCAAAGAAAGGGGAAAGAAAGCCCAAAGAAAGGGGAAAGAAAGCTCAAAGAAAGGCCAAAGAAAGGGGAAAGAAAGCCCAAAGAAAGGGGAAAGAAAGCCCAAAGAAAGGGGAAAGAAAGCCCAAAGAAAGGGGAAAGAAAGCCCAGAGAAAGCCCAAAGAAAGACCAAAGAAAGCCCAATGAAAAGGGAAAGAAAGCCCAAAGAAAGGGGAAAGAAAGCCCAAAGAAAGGGGAATGACAGCCCAAAGATAGGGGAAAGAAAGCCCAAAGAAAGGGGAAAGAAAGCCCAAAGAAAGGGGAAAGAAAGCCCAAAGAAAGGGGAAAGAAAGCCCAAAGAAAGGGGAAAGAAAGCCCAAAAAAAGTCCAAAGAAAGCCCAAAGAAAGTGGAAAGAAAGGGGAGAGAAAACCCAAGAAAGCCCAAAGAAAGCCCAAGGAAAGCCCAAAGAAAGGGGAAAGAAAGCCAAAGAAAGGGGAAAGAAAGCCCAAAAAAAGCCCACAGAAAGGGGAAAGAAAGCCCAAAGAAAGGGGAAAGAAAGGGGAAAGAAAGCCCAAAGAAATCCTCAATAAAGCCCAAAGAAAGCCCAAAGAAATCCCAAAGAAAGCCCAAAGAAAGCCCAAAGAAAGGGGAAAGAAAGCCCAAAGAAAGGGGAAAGAAAGCCCAAAAAAAGCCCACAGAAAGGGGAAAGAAAGCCCAAAGAAAGGGGAAAGAAAGGGGAAAGAAAGCCCAAAGAAATCCTCAATAAAGCCCAAAGAAAGCCCAAAGAAATCCCAAAGAAAGCCCAAAGAAAGCCCAAAGAAAGCGGAAAGAAAGCCCAAAGAAAGGGGAAAGAAAGCCCAAAGAAAGGGGAAAGAAAGCCCAAAGAAAGTGGAAAGAAAGGGGAAAGAAAACCCAAAGAAAGCCCAAAGAAAGCCCAAGGAAAGACCAAAGAAAGGGGAAAGAAAGCCCAAAGAAAGGGGAAAAAAAGCCCAAAGAAAGCCCAAAGAAAGCCCAAAGAAAGCCCACAGAAAAGGGAAAGAAAGCCCAAAGAAAGGGGAAAGAAAGCCCAAAGAAAGCCCAAAGAAAGCCCAAAGAAAGGGGAAAGAAAGCCCAAAGAAAGGGGAAAGAAAGCACAAAGAAAGGGGAATGACAGCCCAAAGAAAGGGGAAAGAAAGCCAAAGAAAGGAGAAAGAAAGCCCAAAGAAAGGGGAAAGAAAGCCCAAAGAAAGGGGAAAGAAAGCCCAAGAAAGCCAAAGATAGCCCAAAGAAATTGGAAAGAAAGGGGAAAGAAAGCCCAAAGAAAGCCCAAAGAAAGCCCAAGGAAAGCCCAAAGAAAGGGGATAGAAAGCCGAAAGAAAGGGGAAAGAAAGCCCAAAGAAAGCCCAAAGAAAGGGGAAAGAAAGCCCAAATAAAGGGGAAACAAAGCCCAAAGAAAGGGGAAAGAAAGGGGAAAGAAAGCCCAAAGAAAGGGGAAAGAAAGGGGAAAGAAAGCCCAAAGAAAGCCCAAAGAAAGGGGAAAGAAAGCCCAATGAAACCCCAAAGAAAGGGGAAAGAAAGCCCAAAGAAACCCCAAAGAAAGGGGAAAGAAAGCCCAAAGAAAGGGGAAAGAAAGCCCAAGGAGAGGGGAAAGAAATCCCAAAGAAAGGGGAAATAAAGCCCAAAGAAAGGGGAAAGAAAGCCCAAAGAAAGGGGAAAGAAAGGGGAAAGAAAGCCCAAAGAAAGGGGAAAGAAAGGGGAAGAAAGCCAAAGAAAGCCCAAGGAAAGGGTAAAGAACAGGGAAAGAAAGCCCAAAGAAAGCCCAAAGAAAGCCCAAAGAAAGGGGAAAGAAAGCCCAAAGAAAGCCCAAAGAAAGGGGAAAGAAAGCGCAAAGAAAGCCCAAAGAAAGGGGAAAGAAAGCCCAAAGAAAGGGGAAAGAAATCCCAAAGAAAGGGGAAAGAAAGCCCAAAGAAAGGGGAAAGACAGCCCAAAGAAAGCCCAAGAAAGGGAAAGAAAGCCCAAAGAAAGGGGAAAGAAAGCTCAAAGAAAGCCCAAAGAAAGGGGAAAGAAAGCCCAAAGAAAGGGGAAAGAAAGCCCAAAGAAAGGGGAAAGAAAGCCCAGAGAATGCCCAAAGAAAGCCCAAAGAAAGTCCAAAGAAAGCCCAAAGAAAAGGGAAAGAAAGCCCAAAGAAAGGGGAAAGAAAGCCCAAAGAAAGGGGAAAGAAAGCCCAAGGAGAGGGGAAAGAAATCCCAAAGAAAGGGGAAATAAAGCCCAAAGAAAGGGGAAAGAAAGCCCAAAGAAAGGGGAAAGAAAGGGGAAAGAAAGCCCAAAGAAAGGGGAAAGAAAGGGGGAAGAAAGCCCAAAGAAAGCCCAAAGAAAGGGTAAAGAACAGGGAAAGAAAGCCCAAAGAAAGCCCAAAGAAAGCCCAAAGAAAGGGGAAAGAAAGCCCAAAGAAAGGGGAAAGAAAGCACAAGAAAGGGGAATGACAGCCCAAAGAAAGGGGAAAGAAAGCCCAAAGAAAGGAGAAAGAAAGCCCAAAGAAAGGGGAAAGAAAGCCCAAAGAAAGGGGAAAGAAAGCCCAAGAAAGCCCAAAGATAGCCCAAAGAAATTGGAAAGAAAGGGGAAAGAAAGCCCAAAGAAAGCCAAAGAAAGCCCAAGGAAAGCCCAAAGAAAGGGGATAGAAAGCCGAAAGAAAGGGGAAAGAAAGACCAAAGAAAGCCCAAAGAAAGGGGAAAGAAAGCCCAAATAAAGGGGAAACAAAGCCCAAAGAAAGGGGAAAGAAAGGGGAAAGAAAGCCCAAAGAAAGGGGAAAGAAAGGGGAAAGAAAGCCCAAAGAAAGCCCAAAGAAAGGGGAAAGAAAGCCCAATGAAACCCCAAAGAAAGGGGAAAGAAAGCCCAAAGAAACCCCAAAGAAAGGGGAAAGAAAGCCCAAAGAAAGGGGAAAGAAAGCCCAAGGAGAGGGGAAAGAAATCCCAAAGAAAGGGGAAATAAAGCCCAAAGAAAGGGGAAAGAAAGCCCAAAGAAAGGGGAAAGAAAGGGGAAAGAAAGCCCAAAGAAAGGGGAAAGAAAGGGGGAAGAAAGCCCAAAGAAAGCCCAAGAAAGGGTAAAGAACAGGGAAAGGAAGCCCAAAGAAAGCCCAAAGAAAGCCCAAAGAAAGGGGAAAGAAAGCCCAAAGAAAGCCCAAAGAAAGGGGAAAGAAAGCGCAAAGAAAGCCCAAAGAAAGGGGAAAGAAAGCCCAAAGAAAGGGGAAAGAAATCCCAAAGAAAGGGGAAAGAAAGCCCAAAGAAAGGGGAAAGACAGCCCAAAGAAAGCCCAAAGAAAGGGGAAAGAAAGCCCAAAGAAAGGGGAAAGAAAGCTCAAAGAAAGCCCAAAGAAAGGGGAAAGAAAGCCCAAAGAAAGGGGAAAGAAAGCCCAAAGAAAGGGGAAAGAAAGCCCAGAGAATGCCCAAAGAAAGCCCAAAGAAAGTCCAAAGAAAGCCCAAAGAAAAGGGAAAGAAAGCCCAAAGAAAGGGGAAAGAAAGCCCAAAGAAAGGGGAAAGAAAGCCCAAGGAGAGGGGAAAGAAATCCCAAAGAAAGGGGAAATAAAGCCCAAAGAAAGGGGAAAGAAAGCCCAAAGAAAGGGGAAAGAAAGGGGAAAGAAAGCCCAAAGAAAGGGGAAAGAAAGGGGGAAGAAAGCCCAAAGAAAGCCCAAAGAAAGGGTAAAGAACAGGGAAAGAAAGCCCAAGAAAGCCCAAAGAAAGCCCAAAGAAAGGGGAAAGAAAGCCCAAAGAAAGCCCAAAGAAAGGGGAAAGAAAGCGCAAAGAAAGCCCAAAGAAAGGGGAAAGAAAGCCCAAAGAAAGGGGAAAGAAATCCCAAAGAAAGGGGAAAGAAAGCCCAAAGAAAGGGGAAAGACAGCCCAAAGAAAGCCCAAAGAAAGGGGAAAGAAAGCCCAAAGAAAGGGGAAAGAAAGCTCAAAGAAAGCCCAAAGAAAGGGGAAAGAAAGCCCAAAGAAAGGGGAAAGAAAGCCCAAAGAAAGGGGAAAGAAAGCCCAGAGAATGCCCAAAGAAAGCCCAAAGAAAGTCCAAAGAAAGCCCAAAGAAAAGGGAAAGAAAGCCCAAAGAAAGGGGAAAGAAAGCCCAAAGAAAGGGGAAAGAAAGCCCAAAGAAAGGGGAAAGAAAGCCCAAAGAAAGGGGTAAGAGAGCCCAAAGAAAGGGGAAAGAAAGCCCAAAGAAAGGGGCAAGAAAGCCCAAAGAAAGGGGAAAGAAAGCCCAAAGAAAGCCCAAAGAAAGCCCAAAGAAAGTCCAAAGAAAGCCCAAAGAAAAGGGAAAGAAAGCCCAAAGAAAGGGGAAAGAAAGCCCAAAGAAAGGGGAAAGAAAGCCCAAAGAAAGCTGTAAGAAAGCCCAAAGAAAGGGGAAAGAAAGCCCAAAGAAAGTGGCAAGAAAGCCCAAAGAAAGGGGAAAGAAAGCCCAAAGAAAGCCCAAAGAAAGCCCAAAGAAAGTGGAAAGAAAGGGGAAAGAAAACCCAAAGAAAGCCCAAAGAAAGCCCAAGGACAGACCAAAGAAAGAGGAAAGAAAGCCCAAAGAAAGGGGAAAAAAAGCCCAAAGAAAGCCCAAAGAAAGCCCAAAGAAAGCCCACAGAAAGGGGAAAGAAAGCCCAAAGAAAGGGGAAAGAAAGCCCAAAGAAAGCCCAAAGAAAGCCCAAAGAAAGCCCAAAGAAAGGGGAAAGAAAGCACAAAGAAAGGGGAAAGAAAGCCCAAAGAAAGGGGAACGACAGCCCAAAGAAAGGGGAAAGAAAGCCCAAAGAAAGGAGAAAGAAAGCCCAAAGAAACGGGAAAGAAAGCCAAAGAAAGAGGAAAGAAAGCCCAAGAAAGCCCAAAGATAGCCCAAAGAAATTGGAAAGAAAGGGAAAGAAAGCCAAAGAAAGCCCAAAGAAAGCCCAAGGAAAGCCCAAAGAAAGGGGAAAGAAAGCCCAAAGAAAGCCCAAAGAAAGCCCAAAGAAAGGGGAAACAAAGCCCAAAGAAAGGGGAAACAAAGCCCAAAGAAAGGGGAAAGAAAGGGGAAAGAAAGCCAAAGAAAGGGTAAAGAAAGGGGAAAGAAAGCCCAAAGAAAGCCCAAAGAAAGGGGAAAGAAAGCCCAAAGAAAGCCCAAAGAAAGGGGAAAGAAAGCCCATAGAAACCCCAAAGAAAGGGGAAAGAAAGCCCAAAGAAAGGGGAAAGAAAGCCCAAGGAAAGGGGAAAGAAAGCCCAAAGAAAGGGGAAAAAAGCCCAAAGAAAGGGGAAAGAAATCCCAAAGAAAGAGGAAAGAAAGGGGAAAGAAAGCCCAAAGAAAGGGGAAAGAAAGGGGGAAGAAAGCCCAAAGAAAGCCCAAAGAAAGGGTAAAGAACGGGGAAAGAAAGCCCAAAGAAAGCCCAAAGAAAGGGGAAAGAAAGCCCAAAGGAAGCCCAAAGAAAGGGGAAAGAAAGCGCAAAGAAAGCCCAAAGAAAGGGGAAAGAAAGCCCAAAGAAAGGGGAAAGAAATCCCAAAGAAAGGGGAAAGAAAGCCCAAAGAAATGGGAAAGACAGCCCAAAGAAAGCCCAAAGAAAGGGGAAAGAAAGCCCAAAGAAAGGGGAAAGAAAGCTCAAAGAAAGACCAAAGAAAGGGGAAAGAAAGCCCAAAGAAAGGGGAAAAAAAGCCCAAAGAAAGGGGAAAGAAAGCCCAGAGAATGCCCAAAGAAAGCCCAAAGAAAGTCCAAAGAAAGCCCAAAGAAAAGGGAAAGAAAGCCCAAAGAAAGGGGAAAGAAAGCCCAAAGAAAGGGGAAAGAAAGCCCAAAGAAAGGGGAAAGAAAGCCCAAAGAAAGGGGAAAGAAATCCCCAAGAAAGGGGCAAGAAAGCCCAAAGAAAGGGTTAAGAAAGCCCAAAGAAAGCCCAAAGAAAGCCCAAAGAAAGCCCAAAGAAAGTGGAAAGAAAGGGGAAAGAAAACCCAAAGAAAGCCCAAAGAAAGCCCAAGGAAAGACCAAAGAAAGGGGAAAGAAAGCCCAAAGAAAGGGGAAAAAAAGCCCAAAGAAAGCCCAAAGAAAGCCCACAGAAAGGTTAAAGAAAGCCCAAAGAAATGGGAAAGAAAGCCCCAAGAAAGCCCAAAGAAAGCCCAAAGAAAGCCCAAAGAAAGGGGAAAGACAGCCCAAAGAAAGCCCAAAGAAAGGGGAAAGAAAGCCCAAAGAAAGGGGAAAGAAAGCTCAAAGAAAGCCAAAGAAAGGGGAAAGAAAGCCCAAAGAAAGCCCAAAGAAAAGGGAAAGAAAGCCCAAAGAAAGTGGAAAGAAAGCCCAAAGAAAGGGGAAAGAAAGCCCAAAGAAAGGGGAAAGAAAGCCCAAAGAAAGGGGAATGACAGCCCAAAGAAAGAGGAAAGAAAGCCCAAAGAAAGGAGAAAGAAAGCCCAAAGAAACGGGAAAGAAAGCCCAAAGAAAGGGGAAAGAAAGCCCAAGAAAGCCCAAAGATAGCCCAAAGAAATTGGAAAGAAAGGGGAAAGAAAGCCCAAAGAAAGCCCAAAGAAAGCCCAAGGAAAGCCCAAAGAAAGGGGAAAGAAAGCCCAAAGAAAGGGGAAAGAAAGCCCAAAGAAAGCCCAAAGAAAGGGGAAAGAAAGCCCAAAGAAAGGGGAAACAAAGCCCAAAGAAAGGGGAAAGAAAGGGGAAAGAAACCCCAAGGAAAGGGTAAAGAAAGGGGAAAGAAAGCCCAAAGAAAGCCCAAAGAAAGGGGAAAGAAAGCCCAAAGAAAGCCCAAAGAAAGGGGAAAGAAAGCCCAAAGAAACCCCAAAGAAAGGGGAAAGAAAGCCCAAAGAAAGGGGAAAGAAAGCCCAAGGAAAGGGGAAAGAAAGCCCAAAGAAAGGGGAAATAAAGCCCAAAGAAAGGGGAAAGAAAGCCTAAAGAAAGGGGAAAGAGAGCCCAAAGATAGGGGAAAGAAAGCCCAAAGAAAGGGGAAAGGAAGCCCAAAGAAAGGGTAAAGAAAGCCCAAAGAAAGGGGAAAGAAAGCCCAAAGAAAGGGGAAAGAAAGCCCAAAGAAAGGGGAAAGAAAGCCCAAAGAATGGGGAATGACAGCCCAAAGAAAGCCCAAAGAAAGGGGAAAGAAAGCCCAAAGAAAGGGGAAACAAAGCCCAAAGAAAGGGGAAAGAAAGGGGAAAGAAAGCCCAAAGAAAGGGGAAAGAAAGGGGAAAGAAAGCCCAAAGAAACCCCAAAGAAAGGGGAAAGAAAGCCCAAAGAAACCCCAAAGAAAGGGGAAAGAAAGCCCACAGAAAGGGGAAAGAAAGCCCAAGGAAAGGGGAAAGAAAGCCCAAAGAAAGGGGAAATAAAGCCCAAAGAAAGGGGAAAGAAAGCCCAAAGAAAGGGGGAAGAAAGCCCAAAGAAAGCCCAAAGAAAGGGGAAAGAAAGGGGAAAGGAAGCCCAAAGAAACCCCAAAGAAAGCCCAAAGAAAGCCCAAAGAAAGGGGAAAGAAAGCCCAAAGAAAGCCCAAAGAAATGGGAAAGAAAGCGCAAAGAAAGCCCTAAGAAAGGGGAAAGAAAGCCCAAAGAAAGGGGAAAGACAGCCCAAAGAAAGCCCAAAGAAAGGGGAAAGAAAGCCAAAGAAAGGGGAAAGAAAGCCCAGAGAAAGCCCAAAGAAAGCCCAAAGAAAGCCCAAAGAAAAGGGAAAGAAAGCCCAAAGAAAGGGGAAAGAAAGCCCAAAGAAAGGGGAATGACAGCCCAAAGATAGGGGAAAGAAAGCCCAAAGAAAGGGGAAGGAAAGCCCAAAGAAAGGGGAAACAAAGCCCAAAGAAAGGGGAAAGAAAGGGGAAAGAAAGCCCAAAGAAAGGGGAATGAAAGGGGAAAGAAAGCCCAAAGAAAGGGGAAAGAAAGCCCAAAGAAACCCCAAAGAAAGGGGAAAGAAAGCCCAAAGAAACCCCAAAGAAAAGGGAAAGAAAGCCCACAGAAAGGGGAAAGAAAGCCCAAGGAAAGGGGAAAGAAAGCCCAAAGAAAGGGGAAATAAAGCCCAAAGAAAGGGGAAAGAAAGCCCAAAGAAAGGGGGAAGAAAGCCCAAAGAAAGCCCAAAGAAAGGGGAAAGAAAGGGGAAAGGAAGCCCAAAGAAAGCCCAAAGAAAGCCCAAAGAAAGGGGAAAGGAAGCCCAAAGAAAGCCCAAAGAAATGGGAAAGAAAGCGCAAAGAAAGCCCTAAGAAAGGGGAAAGAAAGCCCAAAGAAAGGGGAAGGACAGCCCAAAGAAAGCCCAAAGAAAGGGGAAAGAAAGCCCAAAGAAAGGGGAAAGAAAGCTCAAAGAAAGGCCGAAGAAAGGGGAAAGAAAGCCCAAAGAAAGGGGAAAGAAAGCCCAAAGAAAGGGGAAAGAAAGCCCAGAGAAAGCCCAAAGAAAGCCCAAAGAAAGCCCAATGAAAAGGGAAAGAAAGCCCAAAGAAAGGGGAAAGAAAGCCCAAAGAAAGGGGAATGACAGCCCAAAGATAGGGGAAAGAAAGCCCAAAGAAAGGGGAAAGAAAGCCCAAAGAAAGGGGAAAGAAAGCCCAAAGAAAGGGGAAAGAAAGCCCAAAAAAAGTCCAAAGAAAGCCCAAAGAAAGTGGAAAGAAAGGGGAAAGAAAACCCAAAGAAAGCCCAAAGAAAGCCCAAGGAAAGCCCAAAGAAAGGGGAAAGAAAGCCCAAAGAAAGGGGAAAGAAAGCCCAAAAAAAGCCCACAGAAAGGGGAAAGAAAGCCCAAAGAAAGGGGAAAGAAAGCCTAAAGAAAGCCCAAAGAAAGCCTAAATAAAGCCCAAAGAAAGCCCAAAGAAATCCCAAAGAAAGGGGAAAGAAAGCCCAAAGAAAGGGGAAACAAAGCCCAAAGAAAGCGGAATGACAGCCCAAAGAAAGAGGAAAGAAAGCCCAAAGAAAGGGGAAAGAAAGCCCAAAGAAAGGGGAAAGAGAGCCCAAAGAAAGGGGAAAGAAAGCCCAAAGAAAAGGGAAAGAAAGCCCAAAGAAAGGGGAAAGAAAGCCCAAGGAAAGCGGAAAGAAAGCCCAAAGAAAGGGGAAAGAAAGCCCAAAGAAAGGGGAAAGAAAGCCCAAAGAAAGGGGAAAGAAAGCCCAAAGAAAGGGGAAAGAAAGCCCAAAGAAAGTGGAAAGAAAGGGGAAAGAAAACCCAAAGAAAGCCCAAAGAAAGCCCAAGGAAAGACCAAAGAAAGGGGAAAGAAAGCCCAAAGAAAGGGGAAAAAAAGCCCAAAGAAAGGGGAAAGAAAGAGGAAAGAAAGCCCAAAGAAAGGGGAAAGAAAGGGGAAAGAAAGCCCAAAGAAAGCCCAAAGAAAGGGGAAAGAAAGCACAATGAAACCCCAAAGAAAGGGGAAAGAAAGGCCAAAGAAACCCCAAAGAAAGGGGAAAGAAAGCCCAAAGAAAGGGGAAAGAAAGCCCAAGGAGAGGGGAAAGAAATCCCAAAGAAAGGGGAAATAAAGCCCAAAGAAAGGGGAAAGAAAGCCCAAAGATAGAGGAAAGAAAGGGGAAAGAAATCCCAAAGAAAGGGGAAAGAAAGGGGGAAGAAAGCCAAAGAAAGCCCAAAGAAAGGGTAAAGAACGGGGAAAGAAAGCCCAAAGAAAGCCCAAAGCCCAAAGAAAGATGAAAGAAAGCCCAAAGAAAGCCCAAAGAAAGGGGAAAGAAAGCGCAAAGAAAGCCCAAAGAAAGGGGAAAGAAAGCCCAAAGAAAGGGGAAAGAAATCCCAAAGAAAGGGGAAAGAAAGCCCAAAGAAAGGGGAAAGACAGCCCAAAGAAAGCCCAAAGAAAGGGGAAAGAAAGCCCAAAGAAAGGGGAAAGAAAGCTCAAAGAAAGCCCAAAGAAAGGGGAAAGAAAGCCCAAAGAAAGGGGAAAGAAAGCCCAAAGAAAGGGGAAAGAAAGCCCAGAGAATGCCCAAAGAAAGCCCAAAGTAAGTCCAAAGAAAGCCCAAAGAAAAGGGAAAGAAAGCCCAAAGAAAGGGGAAAGAAAGCCCAAAGAAAGGGGAAAGAAAGCCCAAAGAAAGGGGAAAGAAAGCCCAAAGAAAGGGGTAAGAGAGCCCAAAGAAAGGGGAAAGAAAGCCCAAAGAAAGGGGCAAGAAAGCCCAAAGAAAGGGAAAAGAAAGCCCAAAGAAAGCCAAAGAAAGCCCAAAGAACGTCCAAAGAAATCCCAAAGAAAAGGGAAAGAAAGCCCAAAGAAAGGGGAAAGAAAGCCCAAAGAAAGCTGTAAGAAAGCCCAAAGAAAGGGGAAAGAAAGCCCAAAGAAAGGGGCAAGAAAGCCCAAAGAAAGGGGAAAGAAAGCCCAAAGAAAACCCAAAGAAAGCCCAAAGAAAGTGGAAAGAAAGGGGAAAGAAAACCCAAAGAAAGCCCAAAGAAAGCCCAAGGACAGACCAAAGAAAGGGGAAAGAAAGCCCAAAGAAAGGGGAAAAAAAGCCCAAAGAAAGCCCAAAGAAAGCCCAAAGAAAGCCCACAGAATGGGGAAAGAAAGCCCAAAGAAAGGGGAAAGAAAGCCCAAAGAAAGCCCAAAGAAAGCCCAAAGAAAGCCCAAAGAAAGGGGAAAGAAAGCACAAAGAAAGGGGAAAGAAAGCCCAAATAAAGGGGAATGACAGCCCAAAGAAAGGGGAAAGAAAGCCCAAAGAAAGGAGAAAGAAAGCCCAAAGAAACGGGAAAGAAAGCCCAAAGAAAGGGGAAAGAAAGCCCAAAGAAAGGAGAAAGAAAGCCCAAAGAAACGGGAAAGAAAGCCCAAAGAAAGAGGAAAGAAAGCCCAAGAAAGCCCAAAGATAGCCCAAAGAAATTGGAAAGAAAGGGGAAAGAAAGCCCAAAGAAAGCCCAAAGAAAGCCCAAGGAAAGCCCAAAGAAAGGGGAAAGAAAGCCCAAAGAAAGCCCAAAGAAAGCCCAAAGAAAACCCAAAGAAAGCCCAAAGAAAGCCCAAAGAAAGGGGAAAGAAAGCCCAAAGAAAGGGGAAACAAAGCCCAAAGAAAGCCCTAAGAAAGGGGAAAGAAAGCCCAAAGAAAGGGGAAAGACAGCCCAAAGAAAGCCCAAAGAAAGGGGAAAGAAAGCCCAAAGAAAGGGGAAAGAAAGCCCAAAGAAAGGGGAAAGAAAGCCCAGAGAAAGCCCAAAGAAAGCCCAAAGAAAGCCCAAAGAAAAGGGAAAGAATGCCCAAAGAAAGGGGAAAGAAAGCCCAAAGAAAGGGGAATGACAGCCCAAAGATAGGGGAAAGAAAGCCCAAAGAAAGGGGAAGGAAAGCCCAAAGAAAGGGGAAACAAAGCCCAAAGAAAGGGGAAAGAAAGGGGAAAGAAAGCCCAAAGAAAGGGGAAAGAAAGGGGAAAGAAAGCCCAAAGAAAGGGGAAAGAAAGCCCAAAGAAACCCCAAAGAAAGGGGAAAGAAAGCCCAAAGAAAGGGGAAAGAAAGCCCACAGAAAGGGGAAAGAAAGCCCAAGGAAAGGGGAAAGAAAGCCCAAAGAAAGGGGAAATAAAGCCCAAAGAAAGGGGAAAGAAAGCCCAAAGAAAGGAGGAAGAAAGCCCAAAGAAAGCCCAAAGAAAGGGGAAAGAAAGGGGAAAGGAAGCCCAAAGAAAGCCCAAAGAAAGCCCAAAGAAAGGGGAAAGGAAGCCCAAAGAAAGCCCAAAGAAATGGGAAAGAAAGCGCAAAGAAAGCCCTAAGAAAGGGGAAAGAAAGCCCAAAGAAAGGGGAAGGACAGCCCAAAGAAAGCCCAAAGAAATGGGAAAGAAAGCACAAAGAAAGGGGAAAGAAAGCTCAAAGAAAGGCCGAAGAAAGGGGAAAGAAAGCCCAAAGAAAGGGGAAAGAAAGCCCAAAGAAAGCCCAGAGAAAGCCAAAGAAAGCCCAAAGAAAGCCCAATGAAAAGGGAAAGAAAGCCCAAAGAAAGGGGAAAGAAAGCCCAAAGAAAGGGGAATGACAGCCCAAAGATAGGGGAAAGAAAGCCCAAAGAAAGGGGAAAGAAAGCCCAAAGAAAGGGGAAAGAAAGCCCAAAGAAAGGGAAAGAAAGCCCAAAGAAAGGGGAAAGAAAGCCCAAAAAAAGTCCAAAGAAAGCCCAAAGAAAGTGGAAAGAAAGGGGAAAGAAAACCCAAAGAAAGCCCAAAGAAAGCCCAAGGAAAGCCCAAAGAAAGGGGAAAGAAAGCCCAAAGAAAGGGGAAAGAAAGCCCAAAAAAAGCCCACAGAAAGGGGAAAGAAAGCCCAAAGAAAGGGGAAAGAAAGCCTAAAGAAAGCCCAAAGAAAGCCTAAATAAAGCCCAAAGAAAGCCCAAAGAAATCCCAAAGAAAGGGGAAAGAAAGCCCAAAGAAAGGGGAAACAAAGCCCAAAGAAAGGGGAATGACAGCCCAAAGAAAGGGGAAAGAAAGCCCAAAGAAAGGGGAAAGAAAGCCCAAAGAAAGGGGAAAGAGAGCCCAAAGAAAGGGGAAAGAAAGCCCAAAGAAAAGGGAAAGAAAGCCCAAAGAAGGGGGAAAGAAAGCCCAAGGAAAGCGGAAAGAAAGCCCAAAGAAAGGGGAAAGAAAGCCCAAAGAAAGGGGAAAGAAAGCCCAAAGAAAGGGGAAAGAAAGCCCAAAGAAAGGGGAAAGAAAGCCCAAAGAAAGTGGAAAGAAAGGGGAAAGAAAACCCAAAGAAAGCCCAAAGAAAGCCCAAGGAAAGACCAAAGAAAGGGGAAAGAAAGCCCAAAGAAAGGGGAAAAAAAGCCCAAAGAAAGCCCAAAGAAAGCCCAAAGAAAGCCCAGAGAAAAGGGAAAGAAAGCCCAAAGAAAGGGGAAAGAAAGGCCAAAGAAAGCCCAAAGAAAGCCCAAAGGAAACCCAAAGAAAGGGGAAAGAAAGCCCAAAGAAAGGGGAAAGAAAGCACAAAGAAAGGGGTATGACAGCCCAAAGAAAGGGGAAAGAAAGCCCAAAGAAAGGAGAAAGAAAGCCCAAAGAAAGGGGAAAGAAAGCCCAAAGAAAGGGGAAAGAAAGCCCAAGAAAGCCCAAAGATAGCCCAAAGAAATTGGAAAGAAAGGGGAAAGAAAGCCCAAAGAAAGCCCAAAGAAAGCCCAAGGAAAGCCCAAAGAAAGGGGATAGAAAGCCGAAAGAAAGGGGAAAGAAAGCCCAAAGAAAGCCCAAAGAAAGGGGAAAGAAAGCCCAAAGAAAGGGGAAACAAAGCCCAAAGAAAGGGGAAAGAAAGAGGAAAGAAAGCCCAAAGAAAGCCCAAAGAAAGGGGAAAGAAAGCACAATGAAACCCCAAAGAAAGGGGAAAGAAAGGCCAAAGAAACCCCAAAGAAAGGGGAAAGAAAGCCCAAAGAAAGGGGAAAGAAAGCCCAAGGAGAGGGGAAAGAAATCCCAAAGAAAGGGGAAATAAAGCCCAAAGAAAGGGGAAAGAAAGCCCAAAGAAAGAGGAAAGAAAGGGGAAAGAAAGCCCAAAGAAAGGGGAAAGAAAGGGGGAAGAAAGCCCAAAGAAAGCCCAAAGAAAGGGTAAAGAACGGGGAAAGAAAGCCCAAAGAAAGCCCAAAGAAAGGGGAAAGAAAGCCCAAAGAAAGGGGAAAGAAAGCTCAAAGAAAGGCCGAAGAAAGGGGAAAGAAAGCCCAAAGAAAAGGGGAAAGAAAGCCCAAAGAAAGGGGAAAGAAAGCCCAGAGAAAGCCCAAAGAAAGCCCAAAGAAAGCCCAATGAAAAGGGAAAGAAAGCCCAAAGAAAGGGGAAAGAAAGCCCAAAGAAAGGGGAATGACAGCCCAAAGATAGGGGAAAGAAAGCCCAAAGAAAGGGGAAAGAAAGCCCAAAGAAAGGGGAAAGAAAGCCCAAAGAAAGGGGAAAGAAAGCCCAAAAAAGTCCAAAGAAAGCCCAAAGAAAGTGGAAAGAAAGGGGAAAGAAAACCCAAAGAAGAAAGCCCAAAGAAAGCCCACAGAATGGGGAAAGAAAGCCCAAAGAATGGGGAAAGAAAGCGCAAAGAAAGCCCTAAGAAAGGGGAAAGAAAGCCCAAAGAAAGGGGAAGGACAGCCCAAAGAAAGCCCAAAGAAAGGGGAAAGAAAGGGGAAAGAAAGCCCAAAGAAAGGGGAAAGAAAGCCCAAAGAAAGGGGAAAGAAAGGGGAAAGAAAGCCCAAAGAAAGCCCAAAGAAAGGGAAAGAAAGCCCAAAGAAACCCCCAAAGGAAAGGGGAAAGAAAGCCCAAAGAAACCCCAAAGAAAGGGGAAAGAAAGCCCACAGAAGGGGAAAGAAATGACCAAGAAAGGGGAAAGAAAGCCCAAAGAAAGGGGAAATAAAGCCCATAGAAAGGGGAAAGAAAGCCCAAAGAAAGGGGGAAGAAAGCCCCAAAGAAAGCCCAAAGAAAGGGGAAAGAAAGGGGAAAGGAAGCCCAAAGAAACCCCAAAGAAAGCCCAAAGAAAGCCCAAAGAAAGGGGAAAGAAAGCCCAAAGAAAGCCCAAAGAAATGGGAAAGAAAGCGCAAAGAAAGCCCTAAGAAAGGGGAAAGAAAGCCCAAAGAAAGGGGAAAGACAGCCCAAAGAAAGCCCAAAGAAAGGGGAAAGAAAGCCCAAAGAAAGGGGAAAGAAAGCCCAGAGAAAGCCCAAGAAAGCCCAAAGAAAGCCCAAAGAAAGGGAAAGAAAGCCCAAAGAAAGGGGAAAGAAAGCCCAAAGAAAGGGGAATGACAGCCCAAAGATAGGGGAAAGAAAGCCCAAAGAAAGGGGAAGGAAAGCCCAAAGAAAGGGAAAACAAAGCCCAAAGAAAGGGGAAAGAAAGGGGAAAGAAAGCCCAAAGAAAGGGGAATGAAAGGGAAAAAAGCCCAAAGAAAGGGGAAAGAAAGCCCAAGAAACCCCAAAGAAAGGGGAAAGAAAGCCCAAAGAAACCCCAAAGAAAAGGGAAAGAAAGCCCACAGAAAGGGGAAAGAAAGCCAAGGAAAGGGGAAAGAAAGCCCAAAGAAAGGGGGAAATAAAGCCCAAAGAAAGGGGAAAGAAAGCCCAAAGAAAGGGGGAAGAAAGCCCAAAGAAAGCCCAAAGAAAGGGGAAAGAAAGGGGAAAGGAAGCCCAAAGAAAGCCCAAAGAAAGCCCAAAGAAAGGGGAAAGGAAGCCCAAAGAAAGCCCAAAGAAATGGGAAAGAAAGCGCAAAGAAAGCCCTAAGAAAGGGGAAAGAAAGCCCAAAGAAAGGGGAAGGACAGCCCAAGAAAGCCCAAAGAAAGGGGAAAGAAAGCCCCAAAGAAAGGGGAAAGAAAGCTCAAAGAAAGGCCGAAGAAAGGGGAAAGAAAGCCCAAAGAAAGGGGAAAGAAAGCCCAAAGAAAGGGGAAAGAAAGCCCAGAGAAAGCCCAAAGAAAGCCCAAAGAAAGCCCAATGAAAAGGGAAAGAAAGCCCAAAGAAAGGGAAAGAAAGCCCAAAGAAAGGGGAATGACAGCCCAAAGATAGGGGAAAGAAAGCCCAAAGAAAGGGGAAGAAAGCCCAAAGAAAGGGGAAAGAAAGCCCAAAGAAAGGGAAAGAAAGCCCAAAAAAAGTCCAAGAAAGCCCAAAGAAAGTGGAAAGAAAGGGGAAAGAAAACCCCAAAGAAAGCCCAAAGAAAGCCCAAGGAAAGCCCAAGAAAGGGGAAAGAAAGCCCAAAGAAAGGGAAAGAAAGCCCAAAAAAAGCCCCACAGAAAGGGGAAAGAAAGCCCAAAGAAAGGGGAAAGAAAGCCTAAAGAAAGCCCAAAGAAAGCCTAAATAAAGCCCAAAGAAAGCCCAAAGAAATCCCAAAGAAAGGGGGAAAGAAAGCCCAAAGAAATGGGAAAACAAAGCCCAAAGAAAGGGGAATGACAGCCCAAAGAAGAGGAAAGAAAGCCCAAAGAAAGGGGAAAGAAAGCCCAAAGAAAGGGGAAAGAGAGCCCAAGAAAGGGGAAAGAAAGCCCAAAGAAAAGGGAAAGAAAGCCCAAAGAAAGGGGAAAGAAAGCCCAAGGAAAGCGGAAAGAAAGCCCAAAGAAAGGGGAAAGAAAGCCCAAAGAAAGGGGAAAGAAAGCCCAAAGAAAGGGGAAAGAAAGCCCAAAGGAAAGGGGAAAGAAAGCCCAAAGAAAGTGGAAAGAAAGGGGAAAGAAAACCCAAAGAAAGCCCAAAGAAAGCCCAAGGAAAGACCAAAGAAAGGGGAAAGAAAGCCCAAAGAAAGGGGAAAAAAAGCCCAAAGAAAGGGGAAAGAAAGAGGAAAGAAAGCCCAAAGAAAGGGGAAAGAAAGGGGAAAGAAAGCCCAAAGAAAGCCCCAAAGAAAGGGGAAAGAAAGCACAATTGAAACCCCAAAGAAAGGGGAAAGAAAGGCCAAAGAAACCCCAAAGAAAGGGGAAAGAAAGCCCAAAGAAAGGGGAAAGAAAGCCCAAGGAGAGGGGAAAGAAATCCCAAAGAAAGGGGAAATAAAAGCCCAAAGAAAGGGGAAAGAAAGCCCAAAGATAGAGGAAAGAAAGGGGAAAGAAATCCCAAAGAAAGGGGAAAGAAAGGGGGAAGAAAGCCCAAAGAAAGCCCAAAGAAAGGGTAAAGAACGGGGAAAGAAAGCCCAAAGAAAGCCCAAAGCCCAAAGAAAGATGAAAGAAAGCCCAAAGAAAGCCCAAAGAAAGGGGAAAGAAAGCGCAAAGAAAGCCCAAAGAAAGGGGAAAGAAAGCCCAAAGAAAGGGGAAGAAATCCCAAAGAAAGGGGAAAGAAAGCCCAAAGAAGGGAAAGACAGCCCAAAGAAAGCCCAAAGAAAGGGGAAAGAAAGCCCAAAGAAAGGGGAAAGAAAGCTCAAAGAAAGCCCAAAGAAAGGGGAAAGAAAGCCCAAAGAAAGGGGAAAGAAAGCCCCAAAGAAAGGGGAAAGAAAGCCCAGAGAATGCCCAAAGAAAGCCCAAAGTAAGTCCAAAGAAAGCCCAAAGAAAAGGGAAAGAAAGCCCAAAGAAGGGGAAAGAAAGCCCAAAGAAAGGGGAAAGAAAGCCCAAAGAAAGGGGAAAGAAAGCCCAAAGAAAGGGGTAAGAGAGCCCAAAGAAAGGGGAAAGAAAGCCCAAAGAAAGGGGCAAGAAAGCCAAAGAAAGGGAAAAGAAAGCCCAAAGAAAGCCCAAAGAAAGCCCAAAGAACGTCCAAAGAAATCCCAAAGAAAAGGGAAAGAAAGCCCAAAGAAAGGGGAAAGAAAGCCCAAAGAAAGCTGTAAGAAAGCCCAAAGAAAGGGGAAAGAAAGCCCAAGAAAGGGGCAAGAAAGCCCAAAGAAAGGGGAAGAAAGCCCAAAGAAAACCCAAAGAAAGCCCAAAGAAAGTGGAAAGAAAGGGGAAAGAAAACCCAAAGAAAGCCCAAAGAAAGCCCAAGGACAGACAAAGAAAAGGGGGAAAGAAAGCCCAAAGAAAGGGGAAAAAAAAGCCCAAAGAAAGCCAAAGAAAGCCCAAAGAAAGCCCACAGAATGGGGAAAGAAAGCCCAAAGAAAGGGGAAAGAAAGCCCAAAGAAAGCCCAAAGAAAGCCCAAAGAAAGCCCAAAGAAAGGGGAAAGAAAGCACAAAGAAAGGGGAAAGAAAGCCCAAAATAAAGGGGAATGACAGCCCAAAGAAAGGGGAAAGAAAGCCCAAAGAAAGGAGAAAGAAAGCCCAAAGAAACGGGAAAGAAGCCCAAAGAAAGGGGAAAGAAAGCCCAAAGAAAGGAGAAAGAAAGCCCAAAGAAACGGGAAAGAAAGCCCAAAGAAAGAGGAAAGAAAGCCCAAGAAAGCCCAAAGATAGCCCAAAGAAAATTGGAAAGAAAGGGGAAAGAAAGCCCAAAGAAAGCCAAAGAAAGCCCAAGGAAAGCCCAAAGAAAGGGGAAAGAAAGCCCAAAGAAAGCCCAAAGAAAGCCCAAAGGAAAACCCAAAGAAAGCCCAAAGAAAGCCCAAAGAAAGGGGAAAGAAAGCCCAAAGAAAGGGAAACAAAGCCAAAGAAAGCCCTAAGAAAGGGGAAAGAAAGCCCAAGAAAGGGGAAAAGACAGCCCAAGAAAGCCCAAAGAAAGGGGGAAAGAAAGCCCAAAGAAAGGTGGAAGAAAGCCCAAAGAAAGGGGAAAGAAAGCCCAGAGAAAGCCCAAAGAAAGCCCAAGAAAGCCCAAAGAAAAGGGAAAGAATGCCCAAAGAAAGGGGGAAAGAAAGCCCAAAGAAAGGGGAATGACAGCCCAAAGATAGGGGAAAGAAAGCCCAAAGAAAGGGGAAGGAAAGCCCAAAGAAAGGGGAAACAAAGCCCAAAGAAAGGGGAAAGAAAGGGGAAAGAAAGCCCAAAGAAAGGGGAAAGAAAGGGGAAAGAAAGCCCAAAGAAAGGGGAAAGAAAGCCCAAAGAAAACCCCAAAGAAAGGGGAAAGAAAGCCCAAAGAAAGGGGAAAGAAAGCCCACAGAAAGGGGAAAGAAAGCCCAAGGAAAGGGGAAAGAAAGCCCAAAGAAAGGGGAAATAAAGCCCAAAGAAAGGGGAAAGAAAGCCCAAAGAAAGGAGGAAGAAAGCCCCAAGAAAGCCCAAAGAAAGGGGAAAGAAAGGGGAAAGGAAGCCCAAAGAAAGCCCAAAGAAAGCCCAAAGAAAGGGGAAAGGAAGCCAAAGAAAGCCCAAAGAAATGGGAAAGAAGCGCAAAGAAAGCCCTAAGAAAGGGGAAAGAAAGCCCAAAGAAAGGGGAAGGACAGCCCAAAGAAAGCCCAAAGAAATGGGAAAGAAAGCACAAAGAAAGGGGAAAGAAAGCTCAAAGAAAGGCCGAAGAAAGGGGAAAGAAAGCCCAAAGAAAGGGGAAAGAAAGCCCAAAGAAAGCCCAGAGAAAGCCCAAAGAAAGCCCAAAGAAAGCCCAATGAAAAGGGAAAGAAAGCCCAAAGAAAGGGGGAAAGAAAGCCAAAGAAAGGGAATGACAGCCCAAAGATAGGGGAAAGAAAGCCCAAAGAAAGGGGAAAGAAAGCCCAAAGAAAGGGGAAAGAAAGCCCAAAGAAAGGGAAAGAAAGCCCAAAGAAAGGGGAAAGAAAGCCCAAAAAAAGTCCAAAGAAAGCCCAAAGAAAGTGGAAAGAAAGGGGAAAGAAAACCCAAAGAAAGCCCAAAGAAAGCCCAAGGAAAGCCCAAAGAAGGGGAAAGAAAGCCCAAAGAAAGGGGAAAGAAAGCCCAAAAAAAGCCCACAGAAAGGGGAAAGAAAGCCCAAAGAAAGGGAAAGAAAGCCTAAAGAAAGCCCAAGAAAGCCTAAATAAAGCCAAAGAAAGCCCAAAGAAATCCCAAAGAAAGGGGAAAGAAAGCCCAAAGAAAGGGGAAACAAAGCCCAAAGAAAGGGGAATGACAGCCCAAAGAAAGGGGAAAGAAAGCCCAAAGAAAGGGGAAAGAAAGCCCAAAGAAAGGGGAAAGAGAGCCCAAAGAAAGGGGAAAGAAAGCCCAAAGAAAAGGGAAAGAAAGCCCAAAGAAGGGGGAAAGAAAGCCCAAGGAAAGCGGAAAGAAAGCCCAAAGAAAGGGGAAAGAAAGCCCAAAGAAAGGGGAAAGAAAGCCCAAAGAAAGGGGAAAGAAAGCCAAAGAAAGGGAAAGAAAGCCCAAAGAAAGTGGAAAGAAAGGGGAAGAAAACCCAAAGAAAGCCCAAAGAAAGCCCAAGGAAAGACCAAAGAAAGGGGAAAGAAAGCCCAAAGAAAGGGAAAAAAAGCCAAAGAAAGCCCAAAGAAAGCCCAAAGAAAGCCCAGAGAAAAGGGAAAGAAAGCCCAAAGAAAGGGGAAAGAAAGGCCAAAGAAAGCCCAAAGAAAGCCCAAAGGAAACCCCCAAATAAAGGGGAAAGAAAGCCCAAAGAAAGGGAAAGAAAGCACAAAGAAAGGGGTATGACAGCCCCAAAGAAAGGGGAAAGAAAGCCCAAAGAAAGGAGAAAGAAAGCCCAAAGAAAGGGGAAAGAAAGCCCAAAGAAAGGGGAAAGAAAGCCCAAGAAGCCCAAAGATAGCCCAAAGAAATTGGAAAGAAAGGGGAAAGAAAGCCCAAAGAAAGCCCAAAGAAAGCCCAAGGAAAGCCCAAAGAAAGGGGATAGAAAGCCGAAAGAAAGGGGAAAGAAAGCCCAAAGAAAGCCCAAAGAAAGGGGAAAGAAAGCCCAAAGAAAGGGGAAACAAAGCCCAAAGAAAGGGAAAGAAAGAGGAAAGAAAAGCCCAAGAAAGCCCAAAGAAAGGGGAAAGAAAGCACAATGAAACCCCAAAGAAAGGGGAAAGAAAGGCCAAAGAAACCCCAAAGAAAGGGGAAAGAAAGCCCAAAGAAAGGGGAAAGAAAGCCCAAGGAGAGGGGAAAGAAATCCCAAAGAAAGGGGAAATAAAGCCCAAAGAAAGGGGAAAGAAAGCCCAAAGAAAGAGGAAAGAAAGGGGAAAGAAAGCCCAAAGAAAGGGGAAAGAAAGGGGGAAGAAAGCCCAAAGAAAGCCCAAAGAAAGGGTAAAGAACGGGGAAAGAAAGCCCAAAGAAGCCCAAAGAAAGCCCAAAGAAAGGGGAAAGAAAGCCCAAAGAAAGCCCAAAGAAAGGGGGAAAGAAAGCGCAAAGAAAGCCCAAAGAAAGGGGAAAGAAAGCCCAAAGAAAGGGGGAAAGAAATCCCAAAGAAAGGGGAAAGAAAGCCCAAAGAAAGGGGAAAGAAAGCCCAAAGAAAGGGGAAAGAAAGCTCAAAGAAAGCCCAAAGAAAGGGGAAAGAAAGCCCAAAGAAAGGCGAAAGAAAGCCCAAAGAAAGGGGAAAGAAAGCCCAAAGAAAGGGGTAAGAGAGCCCAAAGAAAGGGGAAAGAAAGCCAAAGAAAGGGGCAAGAAAGCCCAAAGAAAGGGGAAAAGAAAGCCCAAATAAAGCCAAAGAAAGCCCAAAGAACGTCCAAAGAAAGCCCAAAGAAAAGGGAAAGAAAGCCCAAAGAAAGGGGAAAGAAAGCCCAAAGAAAGCTGTAAGAAAGCCCAAAGAAAGGGGAAAGAAAGCCCAAAGAAAGGGGCAAGAAAGCCCAAAGAAAGGGGAAAGAAAGCCCAAAGAAAGCCCAAAGAAAGCCAAAAGAAAGTGGAAAGAAAGGGGAAAGAAAACCCAAAGAAAGCCCAAAGAAAGCCCAAGGACAGACCAAAGAAAGGGGAAAGAAAGCCCAAAGAAAGGGGAAAAAAAGCCCAAAGAAAGCCCAAAGAAAGCCCAAAGAAAGCCCACAGAATGGGGAAAGAAAGCCCAAAGAAATGGGAAAGAAAGCGCAAAGAAAGCCCTAAGAAAGGGGAAAGAAAGCCCAAAGAAAGGGGAAGGACAGCCCAAAGAAAGCCCAAAGAAAGGGGAAAGAAAGTCCAGAGAATGCCCAAAGAAAGCCCAAAGTAAGTCCAAAGAAAGCCCAAAGAAAAGGGAAAGAAAGCCCAAAGAAAGGGGAAAGAAAGCCCAAAGAAAGGGGAAAGAAAGCCCAAAGAAAGGGGAAAGAAAGCCCAAAGAAAGGGGTAAGAGAGCCCAAAGAAAGGGGAAAGAAAGCCCAAAGAAAGGGGCAAGAAAGCCCAAAGAAAGGGGAAAGAAAGCCCAAAGAAAGCCCAAAGAAAGCCCAAAGAACGTCCAAAGAAAGCCCAAAGAAAAGGGAAAGAAAGCCCAAAGAAAGGGGAAAGAAAGCCCAAAGAAAGCTGTAAGAAAGCCCAAAGAAAGGGGAAAGAAAGCCCAAGGAAAGGGGCAAGAAAGCCCAAAGAAAGGGGAAAGAAAGCCCAAAGAAAGCCCAAAGAAAGCCCAAAGAAAGTGGAAAGAAAGGGGAAAGAAAACCCAAAGAAAGCCCAAAGAAAGCCCAAGGACAGACCAAAGAAAGGGGAAAGAAAGCCCAAAGAAAGGGGAAAAAAAGCCCAAAGAAAGCCCAAAGAAAGCCCAAAGAAAGCCCACAGAATGGGGAAAGAAAGCCCAAAGAAATGGGAAAGAAAGCGCAAAGAAAGCCCTAAGAAAGGGGAAAGAAAGCCCAAAGAAAGGGGAAGGACAGCCCAAAGAAAGCCCAAAGAAAGGGGAAAGAAAGCCCAAAGAAAGGGGAAAGAAAGCTCAAAGAAAGGCCGAAGAAAGGGGAAAGAAAGCCCAAAGAAAGGGGAAAGAAAGCCCAAAGAAAGGGGAAAGAAAGCCCAGAGAAAGCCCAAAGAAAGCCCAAAGAAAGCCCAATGAAAAGGGAAAGAAAGCCCAAAGAAAGGGGAAAGAAAGCCCAAAGAAAGGGGAATGACAGCCCAAAGATAGGGGAAAGAAAGCCCAAAGAAAGGGGAAAGAAAGCCCAAAGAAAGGGGAAAGAAAGCCCAAAGAAAGGGGAAAGAAAGCCCAAAGAAAGGGGAAAGAAAGCCCAAAAAAAGTCCAAAGAAAGCCCAAAGAAAGTGGAAAGAAAGGGGAAAGAAAACCCAAAGAAAGCCCAAAGAAAGCCCCAAGGAAATCCCAAAGAAAGGGGAAAGAAAGCCCAAAGAAAGGGGAAAGAAAGCCCAAAAAAAGCCCACAGAAAGGGGAAAGAAAGCCCAAAGAAAGGGGAAAGAAAGCCTAAAGAAAGCCCAAAGAAAGCCTAAATAAAGCCCAAAGAAAGCCCAAAGAAATCCCAAAGAAAGGGGAAAGAAAGCCCAAAGAGAGGGGAAACAAAGCCCAAAGAAAGGGGAATGACAGCCCAAAGAAAGGGGAAAGAAAGCCCAAAGAAAGGGGAAAGAAAGCCCAAAGAAAGGGGAAAGAGAGCCCAAAGAAAGGGGAAAGAAAGCCCAAAGAAAAGGGAAAGAAAGCCCAAAGAAAGGGGAAAGAAAGCCCAAGGAAAGCGGAAAGAAAGCCCAAAGAAAGGGGAAAGAAAGCCCAAAGAAAGGGGCAAGAAAGCCCAAAGAAAGGGGAAAGAAAGCCCAAAGAAAGCCCAAAGAAAGCCCAAAGAACGTCCAAAGAAAGCCCAAAGAAAAGGGAAAGAAAGCCCAAAGAAAGGGGAAAGAAAGCCCAAAGAAAGCTGTAAGAAAGCCCAAAGAAAGGGGAAAGAAAGCCCAAAGAAAGGGGCAAGAAAGCCCAAAGAAAGGGGAAAGAAAGCCCAAAGAAAGCCCAAAGAAAGCCCAAAGAAAGTGGAAAGAAAGGGGAAAGAAAACCCAAAGAAAGCCCAAAGAAAGCCCAAGGAAAGCCCAAAGAAAGGGGAAAGAAAGCCCAAAGAAAGGGGAAAGAAAGCCCAAAGAAAGTGGAAAGAAAGGGGAAAGAAAACCCAAAGAAAGGGGAAAGAAAGCCTAAAGAAAGCCCAAAGAAAGCCTAAATAAAGCCCAAAGAAAGCCCAAAGAAATCCAAAGAAAGGGGAAAGAAAGCCCAAAGAAAGGGGAAACAAAGCCCAAAGAAAGGGGAATGACAGCCCAAAGAAAGGGGAAAGAAAGCCCAAAGAATGGGGAAAGAAAGCCCAAAGAAAGGGGAAAGAGAGCCCAAAGAAAGGGGAAAGAAAGCCCAAAGAAAAGGGAAAGAAAGCCCAAAGAAAGGGGAAAGAAAGCCCAAGGAAAGCGGAAAGAAAGCCCAAAGAAAGGGGAAAGAAAGCCCAAAGAAAGGGGAAAGAAAGCCCAAAGAAAGGGGAAAGAAAGCCCAAAGAAAGGGGAAAGAAAGCCCAAAGAAAGTGGAAAGAAAGGGGAAAGAAAACCCAAAGAAAGCCCAAAGAAAGCCCAAGGAAAGACCAAAGAAAGGGGAAAGAAAGCCCAAAGAAAGGGGAAAAAAAGCCCAAAGAAAGCCCAAAGAAAGCCCAAAGAAAGCCCAGAGAAAAGGGAAAGAAAGCCCAAAGAAAGGGGAAAGAAAGCGCAAAGAAAGCCCTAAGAAAGGGGAAAGAAAGCCCAAAGAAAGGGGAAGGACAGCCCAAAGAAAGCCCAAAGAAAGGGGAAAGAAAGCCCAAAGAAAGGGGAAAGAAAGCTCAAAGAAAGGCCGAAGAAAGGGGAAAGAAAGCCCAAAGAAAGGGGAAAGAAAGCCCAAAGAAAGGGGAAAGAAAGCCCAGAGAAAGCCCAAAGAAAGCCCAAAGAAAGCCCAATGATAAGGGAAAGAAAGCCCAAAGAAAGGGGAAAGAAAGCCCAAAGAAAGGGGAATGACAGCCCAAAGATAGGGGAAAGAAAGCCCAAAGAAAGGGGAAAGAAAGCCCAAAGAAAGGGGAAAGAAAGCCCAAAGAAAGGGGAAAGAAAGCCCAAAGAAAGGGGAAAGAAAGCCCAAAAAAAGTCCAAAGAAAGCCCAAAGAAAGTGGAAAGAAAGGGGAAAGAAAACCCAAAGAAAGCCCAAAGAAAGCCCAAGGAAATCCCAAAGAAAGGGGAAAGAAAGCCAAAGAAAGGGGAAAGAAAGCCCAAAAAAAGCCCACAGAAAGGGGAAAGAAAGCCCAAAGAAAGGGGAAAGAAAGCCTAAAGAAAGCCCAAAGAAAGCCTAAATAAAGCCCAAAGAAAGCCCAAAGAAATCCCAAAGAAAGGGGAAAGAAAGCCCAAAGAAAGGGGAAACAAAGCCCAAAGAAAGGGGAATGACAGCCCAAAGAAAGGGGAAAGAAAGCCCAAAGAAAGGGGAAAGAAAGCCCAAAGAAAGGGGAAAGAGAGCCCAAAGAAAGGGGAAAGAAAGCCCAAAGAAAAGGGAAAGAAAGCCCAAAGAAAGGGGAAAGAAAGCCCAAGGAAAGCGGAAAGAAAGCCCAAAGAAAGGGGAAAGAAAGCCCAAAGAAAGGGGCAAGAAAGCCCAAAGAAAGGGGAAAGAAAGCCCAAAGAAAGCCCAAAGAAAGCCCAAAGAACGTCCAAAGAAAGCCCAAAGAAAAGGGAAAGAAAGCCCAAAGAAAGGGGAAAGAAAGCCCAAAGAAAGCTGTAAGAAAGCCCAAAGAAAGGGGAAAGAAAGCCCAAAGAAAGGGGAAAGAAAGCCCAAAGAAAGGGGAAAGAAAGCCCAAAGAAAGCCCAAAGAAAGCCCAAAGAAAGTGGAAAGAAAGGGGAAAGAAAACCCAAAGAAAGCCCAAAGAAAGCCCAAGGAAAGCCCAAAGAAAGGGGAAAGAAAGCCCAAAGAAAGGGGAAAGAAAGCCCAAAAAAAGCCCACAGAAAGGGGAAAGAAAGCCCAAAGAAAGGGGAAAGAAAGCCTAAAGAAAGCCCAAAGAAAGCCTAAATAAAGCCCAAAGAAAGCCCAAAGAAATCCAAAGAAAGGGGAAAGAAAGCCCAAAGAAAGGGGAAACAAAGCCCAAAGAAAGGGGAATGACAGCCCAAAGAAAGGGGAAAGAAAGCCCAAAGAATGGGGAAAGAAAGCCCAAAGAAAGGGGAAAGAGAGCCCAAAGAAAGGGGAAAGAAAGCCCAAAGAAAAGGGAAAGAAAGCCCAAAGAAAGGGGAAAGAAAGCCCAAGGAAAGCGGAAAGAAAGCCCAAAGAAAGGGGAAAGAAAGCCCAAAGAAAGGGGAAAGAAAGCCCAAAGAAAGGGGAAAGAAAGCCCAAAGAAAGGGGAAAGAAAGCCCAAAGAAAGGGGAAAGAAAGGGGAAAGAAAACCCAAAGAAAGCCCAAAGAAAGCCCAAGGAAAGACCAAAGAAAGGGGAAAGAAAGCCCAAAGAAAGGGGAAAAAAAGCCCAAAGAAAGCCCAAAGAAAGCCCAAAGAAAGCCCAGAGAAAAGGGAAAGAAAGCCCAAAGAAAGGGGAAAGAAAGCCCAAAGAAAGCCCAAAGAAAGCCCAAAGAAAGCCCAAAGAAAGGGGAAAGAAAGCCCAAAGAAAGGGGAAAGAAAGCACAAAGAAAGGGGTATGACAGCCCAAAGAAAGGGGAAAGAAAGCCCAAAGAAAGGAGAAAGAAAGCCCAAAGAAAGGGGAAAGAAAGCCCAAAGAAAGGGGAAAGAAAGCCCAAGAAAGCCCAAAGATAGCCCAAAGAAATTGGAAAGAAAGGGGAAAGAAAGCCCAAAGAAAGCCCAAAGAAAGCCCAAGGAAAGCCCAAAGAAAGGGGATAGAAAGCCGAAAGAAAGGGGAAAGAAAGCCCAAAGAAAGCCCAAAGAAAGGGGAAAGAAAGCCCAAAGAAAGGGGAAACAAAGCCCAAAGAAAGGGGAAAGAAAGAGGAAAGAAAGCCCAAAGAAAGCCCAAAGAAAGGGGAAAGAAAGCACAATGAAACCCCAAAGAAAGGGGAAAGAAAGGCCAAAGAAACCCCAAAGAAAGGGGAAAGAAAGCCCAAAGAAAGGGGAAAGAAAGCCCAAGGAGAGGGGAAAGAAATCCCAAAGAAAGGGGAAATAAAGCCCAAAGAAAGGGGAAAGAAAGCCCAAAGAAAGAGGAAAGAAAGGGGAAAGAAAGCCCAAAGAAAGGGGAAAGAAAGGGGGAAGAAAGCCCAAAGAAAGCCCAAAGAAAGGGTAAAGAACGGGGAAAGAAAGCCCAAAGAAAGCCCAAAGAAAGAACAAAGAAAGGGGAAAGAAAGCCCAAAGAAAGCCCAAAGAAAGGGGAAAGAAAGCCCAAAGAAAGGGGAAAGAAAGCCCAAAAAAAGTCCAAAGAAAGCCCAAAGAAAGTGGAAAGAAAGGGGAAAGAAAACCCAAAGAAAGCCCAAAGAAAGCCCAAGGAAAGCCCAAAGAAAGGGGAAAGAAAGCCCACAGAAAGGGGAAAGAAAGCCCAAAGAAAGGGGAAAGAAAGCCTAAAGAAAGGGGAATGACAGCCCAAAGAAAGGGGAATGACAGCCCAAAGAAAGGGGAAAGAAAGCCCAAAGAAAGGGGAAAGAAAGCCCAAAGAAAGGGGAAAGAGAGCCCAAAGAAAGGGGAAAGAAAGCCCAAAGAAAAGGGAAAGAAAGCCCAAAGAAAGGGGAAAGAAAGCCCAAGGAAAGCGGAAAGAAAGCCCAAAGAAAGGGGAAAGAAAGCCCAAGGAAAGGGGAAAGAAAGCCCAAAGAAAGGGGAAAGAAAGCCCAAAGAAAGCCCAAAGAAAGCCCAAAGAACGTCCAAAGAAAGCCCAAAGAAAAGGGAAAGAAAGCCCAAAGAAAGGGGAAAGAAAGCCCAAAGAAAGCTGTAAGAAAGCCCAAAGAAAGGGGAAAGAAAGCCCAAAGAAAGGGGCAAGAAAGCCCAAAGAAAGGGGAAAGAAAGCCCAAAGAAAGCCCAAAGAAAGCCCAAAGAAAGTGGAAAGAAAGGGGAAAGAAAACCCAAAGAAAGCCCAAAGAAAGCCCAAGGAAAGCCCAAAGAAAGGGGAAAGAAAGCCCAAAGAAAGGGGAAAGAAAGCCCAAAAAAAGCCCACAGAAAGGGGAAAGAAAGCCCAAAGAAAGGGGAAAGAAAGCCTAAAGAAAGCCCAAAGAAAGCCTAAATAAAGCCCAAAGAAAGCCCAAAGAAATCCAAAGAAAGGGGAAAGAAAGCCCAAAGAAAGGGGAAACAAAGCCCAAAGAAAGGGGAATGACAGCCCAAAGAAAGGGGAAAGAAAGCCCAAAGAAAGGGGAAAGAAAGCCCAAAGAAAGGGGAAAGAGAGCCCAAAGAAAGGGGAAAGAAAGCCCAAAGAAAAGGGAAAGAAAGCCCAAAGAAAGGGGAAAGAAAGCCCAAGGAAAGCGGAAAGAAAGCCCAAAGAAAGGGGAAAGAAAGCCCAAAGAAAGGGGAAAGAAAGCCCAAAGAAAGGGGAAAGAAAGCCCAAAGAAAGGGGAAAGAAAGCCCAAAGAAAGTGGAAAGAAAGGGGAAAGAAAACCCAAAGAAAGCCCAAAGAAAGCCCAAGGAAAGACCAAAGAAAGGGGAAAGAAAGCCCAAAGAAAGGGGAAAAAAAGCCCAAAGAAAGCCCAAAGAAAGCCCAAAGAAAGCCCAGAGAAAAGGGAAAGAAAGCCCAAAGAAAGGGGAAAGAAAGCCCAAAGAAAGCCCAAAGAAAGCCCAAAGGAAGCCCAAAGAAAGGGGAAAGAAAGCCCAAAGAAAGGGGAAAGAAAGCACAAAGAAAGGGGTATGACAGCCCAAAGAAAGGGGAAAGAAAGCCCAAAGAAAGGAGAAAGAAAGTCCAAAGAAAGGGGAAAGAAAGCCCAAAGAAAGGGGGAAAGAAAGCCCAAGAAAGCCCAAAGATAGCCCAAAGAAATTGGAAAGAAAGGGGAAAGAAAGCCCAAAGAAAGCCCAAAGAAAGCCCAAGGAAAGCCCAAAGAAAGGGGATAGAAAGCCGAAAGAAAGGGGAAAGAAAGCCCAAAGAAAGCCCAAAGAAAGGGGAAAGAAAGCCCAAAGAAAGGGGAAACAAAGCCCAAAGAAAGGGGAAAGAAAGAGGAAAGAAAGCCCAAAGAAAGCCCAAAGAAAGGGGAAAGAAAGCACAATGAAACCCCAAAGAAAGGGGAAAGAAAGGCCAAAGAAACCCCAAAGAAAGGGGAAAGAAAGCCCAAAGAAAGGGGAAAGAAAGCCCAAGGAGAGGGGAAAGAAATCCCAAAGAAAGGGGAAATAAAGCCCAAAGAAATGGGAAAGAAAGCCCAAAGAAAGAGGAAAGAAAGGGGAAAGAAAGCCCAAAGAAAGGGGAAAGAAAGGGGGAAGAAAGCCCAAAGAAAGCCCAAAGAAAGGGTAAAGAACGGGGAAAGAAAGCCCAAAGAAAGCCCAAAGAAAGCCCAAAGAAAGGGGAAAGAAAGCCCAAAGAAAGCCCAAAGAAAGGGGAAAGAAAGCGCAAAGAAAGCCCAAAGAAAGGGGAAAGAAAGCCCAAAGAAAGGGGAAAGAAATCCCAAAGAAAGGGGAAAGAAAGCCCAAAGAAAGGGGAAAGACAGCCCAAAGAAAGCCCAAAGAAAGGGGAAAGAAAGCCCAAAGAAAGGGGAAAGAAAGCTCAAAGAAAGCCCAAAGAAAGGGGAAAGAAAGCCCAAAGAAAGGCGAAAGAAAGCCCAAAGAAATGGGAAAGAAAGCCCAGAGAATGCCCAAAGAAAGCCCAAAGTAAGTCCAAAGAAAGCCCAAAGAAAAGGGAAAGAAAGCCCAAAGAAAGGGGAAAGAAAGCCCAAAGAAGGGGGAAAGAAAGCCCAAAGAAAGGGGAAAGAAAGCCCAAAGAAAGGGGTAAGAGAGCCCAAAGAAAGGGGAAAGAAAGCCCAAAGAAAGGGGCAAGAAAGCCCAAAGAAAGGGGAAAGAAAGCCCAAAGAAAGCCCAAAGAAAGCCCAAAGAACGTCCAAAGAAAGCCCAAAGAAAAGGGAAAGAAAGCCCAAAGAAAGGGGAAAGAAAGCCCAAAGAAAGCTGTAAGAAAGCCCAAAGAAAGGGGAAAGAAAGCCCAAAGAAAGGGGAAAGAAAGCCCAAAGAAAGGGGAAAGAAAGCCCAAAGAAAGTGGAAAGAAAGGGGAAAGAAAACCCAAAGAAAGCCCAAAGAAAGCCCAAGGAAAGACCAAAGAAAGGGGAAAGAAAGCCCAAAGAAAGGGGAAAAAAAGCCCAAAGAAAGCCCAAAGAAAGCCCAAAGAAAGCCCAGAGAAAAGGGAAAGAAAGCCCAAAGAAAGGGGAAAGAAAGCGCAAAGAAAGCCCTAAGAAAGGGGAAAGAAAGCCCAAAGAAAGGGGAAGGACAGCCCAAAGAAAGCCCAAAGAAAGGGGAAAGAAAGCCCAAAGAAAGGGGAAAGAAAGCTCAAAGAAAGGCCGAAGAAAGGGGAAAGAAAGCCCAAAGAAAGGGGAAAGAAAGCCCAAAGAAAGGGGAAAGAAAGCCCAGAGAAAGCCCAAAGAAAGCCCAAAGAAAGCCCATGAAAAGGGAAAGAAAGCCCAAAGAAAGGGGAAAGAAAGCCCAAAGAAAGGGGAATGACAGCCCAAAGATAGGGGAAAGAAAGCCCAAAGAAAGGGGAAAGAAAGCCCAAGAAAGGGGAAAGAAAGCCCAAAGAAAGGGGAAAGAAAGCCCAAAGAAAGGGGAAAGAAAGCCCAAAAAAAGTCCAAAGAAAGCCCAAAGAAAGTGGAAAGAAATGGGAAAGAAAACCCAAAGAAAGCCCAAAGAAAGCCCAAGGAAATCCCAAAGAAAGGGGAAAGAAAGCCCAAAGAAAGGGGAAAGAAAGCCCAAAAAAAGCCCACAGAAAGGGGAAAGAAAGCCCAAAGAAAGGGGAAAGAAAGCCTAAAGAAAGCCCAAAGAAAGCCTAAATAAAGCCCAAAGAAAGCCCAAAGAAATCCCAAAGAAAGGGGAAAGAAAGCCCAAAGAAAGGGGAAACAAAGCCCAAAGAAAGGGGAATGACAGCCCAAAGAAAGGGGAAAGAAAGCCCAAAGAAAGGGGAAAGAAAGCCCAAAGAAAGGGGAAAGAGAGCCCAAAGAAAGGGGAAAGAAAGCCCAAAGAAAAGGGAAAGAAAGCCCAAAGAAAGGGGAAAGAAAGCCGAAGGAAAGCGGAAAGAAAGCCCAAAGAAAGGGGAAAGAAAGCCCAAAGAAAGGGGCAAGAAAGCCCAAAGAAAGGGGAAAGAAAGCCCAAAGAAAGCCCAAAGAAAGCCCAAAGAACGTCCAAAGAAAGCCCAAAGAAAAGGGAAAGAAAGCCCAAAGAAAGGGGAAAGAAAGCCCAAAGAAAGCTGTAAGAAAGCCCAAAGAAAGGGGAAAGAAAGCCCAAAGAAAGGGGCAAGAAAGCCCAAAGAAAGGGGAAAGAAAGCCCAAAGAAAGCCCAAAGAAAGCCCAAAGAAAGTGGAAAGAAAGGGGAAAGAAAACCCAAAGAAAGCCCAAAGAAAGCCCAAGGAAAGCCCAAAGAAAGGGGAAAGAAAGCCCAAAGAAAGGGGAAAGAAAGCCCAAAAAAAGCCCACAGAAAGGGGAAAGAAAGCCCAAAGAAAGGGGAAAGAAAGCCTAAAGAAAGCCCAAAGAAAGCCTAAATAAAGCCCAAAGAAAGCCCAAAGAAATCCAAAGAAAGGGGAAAGAAAGCCCAAAGAAAGGGGAAACAAAGCCCAAAGAAAGGGGAATGACAGCCCAAAGAAAGGGGAAAGAAAGCCCAAAGAATGGGGAAAGAAAGCCCAAAGAAAGGGGAAAGAGAGCCCAAAGAAAGGGGAAAGAAAGCCCAAAGAAAAGGGAAAGAAAGCCCAAAGAAAGGGGAAAGAAAGCCCAAGGAAAGCGGAAAGAAAGCCCAAAGAAAGGGGAAAGAAAGCCCAAAGAAAGGGGAAAGAAAGCCCAAAGAAAGGGGAAAGAAAGCCCAAAGAAAGGGGAAAGAAAGCCCAAAGAAAGTGGAAAGAAAGGGGAAAGAAAACCCAAAGAAAGCCCAAAGAAAGCCCAAGGAAAGACCAAAGAAAGGGGAAAGAAAGCCCAAAGAAAGGGGAAAAAAAGCCCAAAGAAAGCCCAAAGAAAGCCCAAAGAAAGCCCAGAGAAAAGGGAAAGAAAGCCCAAAGAAAGGGGAAAGAAAGCCCAAAGAAAGCCCAAAGAAAGCCCAAAGAAAGCCCAAAGAAAGGGGAAAGAAAGCCCAAAGAAAGGGGAAAGAAAGCACAAAGAAAGGGGTATGACAGCCCAAAGAAAGGGGAAAGAAAGCCCAAAGAAAGGAGAAAGAAAGCCCAAAGAAAGGGGAAAGAAAGCCCAAAGAAAGGGGAAAGAAAGCCCAAGAAAGCCCAAAGATAGCCCAAAGAAATTGGAAAGAAAGGGGAAAGAAAGCCCAAAGAAAGCCCAAAGAAAGCCCAAGGAAAGCCCAAAGAAAGGGGATAGAAAGCCGAAAGAAAGGTGAAAGAAAGCCCAAAGAAAGCCCAAAGAAAGGGGAAAGAAAGCCCAAAGAAAGGGGAAACAAAGCCCAAAGAAAGGGGAAAGAAAGAGGAAAGAAAGCCCAAAGAAAGCCCAAAGAAAGGGGAAAGAAAGCACAATGAAACCCCAAAGAAAGGGGAAAGAAAGGCCAAAGAAACCCCAAAGAAAGGGGAAAGAAAGCCCAAAGAAAGGGGAAAGAAAGCCCAAGGAGAGGGGAAAGAAATCCCAAAGAAAGGGGAAATAAAGCCCAAAGAAAGGGGAAAGAAAGCCCAAAGAAAGAGGAAAGAAAGGGGAAAGAAAGCCCAAAGAAAGGGGAAAGAAAGGGGGAAGAAAGCCCAAAGAAAGCCCAAAGAAAGGGTAAAGAACGGGGAAAGAAAGCCCAAAGAAAGCCCAAAGAAAGAACAAAGAAAGGGGAAAGAAAGCCCAAAGAAAGCCCAAAGAAAGGGGAAAGAAAGCCCAAAGAAAGGGGAAAGAAAGCCCAAAAAAAGTCCAAAGAAAGCCCAAAGAAAGTGGAAAGAAAGGGGAAAGAAAACCCAAAGAAAGCCCAAAGAAAGCCCAAGGAAAGCCCAAAGAAAGGGGAAAGAAAGCCCAAAGAAAGGGGAAAGAAAGCCCAAAAAAAGCCCACAGAAAGGGGAAAGAAAGCCCAAAGAAAGGGGAAAGAAAGCCTAAAGAAAGCCCAAAGAAAGCCTAAATAAAGCCCAAAGAAAGCCCAAAGAAATCCCAAAGAAAGGGGAAAGAAAGCCCAAAGAAAGGGGAAACAAAGCCCAAAGAAAGGGGAATGACAGCCCAAAGAAAGGGGAAAGAAAGCCCAAAGAAAGGGGAAAGAAAGCCCAAAGAAAGGGGAAAGAGAGCCCAAAGAAAGGGGAAAGAAAGCCCAAAGAAAAGGGAAAGAAAGCCCAAAGAAAGGGGAAAGAAAGCCCAAGGAAAGCGGAAAGAAAGCCCAAAGAAAGGGGAAAGAAAGCCCAAGGAAAGGGGAAAGAAAGCCCAAAGAAAGGGGAAAGAAAGCCCAAAGAAAGCCCAAAGAAAGCCCAAAGAACGTCCAAAGAAAGCCCAAAGAAAAGGGAAAGAAAGCCCAAAGAAAGGGGAAAGAAAGCCCAAAGAAAGCTGTAAGAAAGCCCAAAGAAAGGGGAAAGAAAGCCCAAAGAAAGGGGCAAGAAAGCCCAAAGAAAGGGGAAAGAAAGCCCAAAGAAAGCCCAAAGAAAGCCCAAAGAAAGTGGAAAGAAAGGGGAAAGAAAACCCAAAGAAAGCCCAAAGAAAGCCCAAGGAAAGCCCAAAGAAAGGGGAAAGAAAGCCCAAAGAAAGGGGAAAGAAAGCCCAAAAAAAGCCCACAGAAAGGGGAAAGAAAGCCCAAAGAAAGGGGAAAGAAAGCCTAAAGAAAGCCCAAAGAAAGCCTAAATAAAGCCCAAAGAAAGCCCAAAGAAATCCAAAGAAAGGGGAAAGAAAGCCCAAAGAAAGGGGAAACAAAGCCCAAAGAAAGGGGAATGACAGCCCAAAGAAAGGGGAAAGAAAGCCCAAAGAAAGGGGAAAGAAAGCCCAAAGAAAGGGGAAAGAGAGCCCAAAGAAAGGGGAAAGAAAGCCCAAAGAAAAGGGAAAGAAAGCCCAAAGAAAGGGGAAAGAAAGCCCAAGGAAAGCGGAAAGAAAGCCCAAAGAAAGGGGAAAGAAAGCCCAAAGAAAGGGGAAAGAAAGCCCAAAGAAAGGGGAAAGAAAGCCCAAAGAAAGGGGAAAGAAAGCCCAAAGAAATTGGAAAGAAAGGGGAAAGAAAACCCAAAGAAAGCCCAAAGAAAGCCCAAGGAAAGACCAAAGAAAGGGGAAAGAAAGCCCAAAGAAAGGGGAAAAAAAGCCCAAAGAAAGCCCAAAGAAAGCCCAAAGAAAGCCCAGAGAAAAGGGAAAGAAAGCCCAAAGAAAGGGGAAAGAAAGCCCAAAGAAAGCCCAAAGAAAGCCCAAAGGAAGCCCAAAGAAAGGGGAAAGAAAGCCCAAAGAAAGGGGAAAGAAAGCACAAAGAAAGGGGTATGACAGCCCAAAGAAAGGGGAAAGAAAGCCCAAAGAAAGGAGAAAGAAAGCCCAAAGAAAGGGGAAAGAAAGCCCAAAGAAAGGGGAAAGAAAGCCCAAGAAAGCCCAAAGATAGCCCAAAGAAATTGGAAAGAAAGGGGAAAGAAAGCCCAAAGAAAGCCCAAAGAAAGCCCAAGGAAAGCCCAAAGAAAGGGGATAGAAAGCCGAAAGAAAGGGGAAAGAAAGCCCAAAGAAAGCCCAAAGAAAGGGGAAAGAAAGCCCAAAGAAAGGGGAAACAAAGCCCAAAGAAAGGGGAAAGAAAGAGGAAAGAAAGCCCAAAGAAAGCCAAAGAAAGGGGAAAGAAATCACAATGAAACCCCAAAGAAAGGGGAAAGAAAGGCCAAAGAAACCCCAAAGAAAGGGGAAAGAAAGCCCAAAGAAAGGGGAAAGAAAGCCCAAGGAGAGGGAAAGAAATCCCAAAGAAAGGGGAAATAAAGCCCAAAGAAAGGGGAAAGAAAGCCCAAAGAAAGAGGAAAGAAAGGGGAAAGAAAGCCCAAAGAAAGGGGAAAGAAAGGGGGAAGAAAGCCCAAAGAAAGCCCAAAGAAAGGGTAAAGAAAGCGCAAAGAAGCCCAAAGAAAGGGGAAAGAAAGCCCAAAGAAAGGGGAAAGAAATCCCAAAGAAAGGGGAAAGAAAGCCCAAAGAAAGGGGAAAGACAGCCCAAAGAAAGCCCAAAGAAAGGGAAAGAAAGCCCAAAGAAAGGGGAAAGAAAGCTCAAAGAAAGCCCAAAGAAAGGGAAAGAAAGCCCAAAGAAAGGCGAAAGAAGCCCAAAGAAATGGAAAGAAAGCCCAGAGAATGCCAAAGAAAGCCCAAAGTAAGTCCAAAGAAAGCCCAAAGAAAAGGGAAAGAAAGCCCAAAGAAAGGGGAAAGAAAGCCCAAAGAAGGGGGAAAGAAAGCCCAAAGAAAGGGGAAAGAAAGCCCAAAGAAAGGGGTAAGAGAGCCCAAAGAAAGGGGAAAGAAAGCCCAAAGAAAGGGGCAAGAAAGCCCAAAGAAAGGGGAAAGAAAGCCAAAGAAAGCCCAAAGAAAGCCCAAAGAACGTCCAAAGAAAGCCCAAAGAAAAGGGAAAGAAAGCCCAAAGAAAGGGGAAAGAAAGCCCAAAGAAAGCTGTAAGAAAGCCCAAAGAAAGGGGAAAGAAAGCCCAAAGAAAGGGGCAAGAAAGCCCAAAGAAAGGGGAAAGAAAGCCCAAAGAAAGCCCAAAGAAAGCCCAAAGAAAGTGGAAAGAAAGGGGAAAGAAAACCCAAAGAAAGCCCAAAGAAAGCCCAAGGACAGACCAAAGAAAGGGGAAAGAAAGCCCAAAGAAAGGGGAAAAAAAGCCCAAGAAAGCCCAAAGAAGCCCAAAGAAGCCCACAGAATGGGGAAAGAAAGCCCAAAGAAATGGGAAAGAAAGCGCAAAGAAAGCCCTAAGAAAGGGGAAAGAAAGCCCAAAGAAAGGGAAGGACAGCCAAAGAAAGCCAAAGAAATGGGAAAGAAAGCCAAAGAAAGGGGAAAGAAAGCTCAAAGAAAGGCCGAAGAAAGGGGAAAGAAAGCCCAAAGAAAGGGGAAAGAAAGCCCAAAGAAAGGGGAAAGAAAGCCCAGAGAAAGCCAAGGAAAGCCCAAAGAAAGCCCAATGAAAAGGGAAAGAAAGCCCAAAGAAAGGGGAAAGAAAGCCCAAAGAAAGGGGAATGACAGCCCAAAGATAGGGAAAGAAAGCCCAAAGAAAGGGGAAAGAAAGCCCAAAGAAAGGGGAAAGAAAGCCAAAGAAAGGGGAAAGAAAGCCAAAGAAAGGGGAAAGAAAGCCCAAAAAAAGTCCAAAGAAAGCCCAAAGAAAGTGGAAAGAAAGGGGAAAGAAAACCCAAAGAAAGCCCAAAGAAAGCCCAAGGAAAGCCCAAAGAAAGGGGAAAGAAAGCCCAAGAAAGGGAAAGAAAGCCCAAAAAAAGCCCACAGAAAGGGGAAAGAAAGCCCAAAGAAAGGGGAAAGAAAGCCTAAAGAAAGCCCAAAGAAAGCCTAAATAAAGCCCAAAGAAAGCCCAAAGAAATCCCAAAGAAAGGGGTAAGAAAGCCCAAAGAAAGGGGAAACAAAGCCCAAAGAAAGGGGAATGACAGCCCAAAGAAAGGGGAAAGAAAGCCAAAGAAAGGGGAAAGAAAGCCCAAAGAAAGGGGAAAGAGAGCCCAAAGAAAGGGGAAAGAAAGCCCAAAGAAAAGGGAAGGAAAGCCCAAAGAAAGGGGAAAGAAAGCCCAAGGAAAGCGGAAAGAAAGCCCAAAGAAAGGGGAAAGAAAGCCCAAAGAAAGGGGAAAGAAAGCCCAAAGAAAGGGGAAAGAAAGCCCAAAGAAAGTGGAAAGAAAGGGGAAAGAAAACCCAAAGAAAGCCCAAAGAAAGCCCAAGGAAAGACCAAAGAAAGGGGAAAGAAAGCCCAAAGAAAGGGGAAAAAAAGCCCAAAGAAAGCCCAAAGAAAGCCCAAAGAAAGCGCAGAGAAAAGGGAAAGAAAGCCCAAAGAAAGGGGAAAGAAAGCCCAAAGAAAGCCCAAAGGAAGCCCAAAGAAAGGGGAAAGAAAGCCCAAAGAAAGGGGAAAGAAAGCACAAAGAAAGGGGTATGACAGCCCAAAGAAAGGGGAAAGAAAGCCCAAAGAAAGGAGAAAGAAAGCCCAAAGAAAGGGGAAAGAAAGCCCAAAGAAAGGGGAAAGAAAGCCCAAGAAAGCCCAAAGATAGCCCAAAGAAATTGGAAAGAAAGGGGAAAGAAAGCCCAAAGAAAGCCCAAAGAAAGCCCAAGGAAAGCCCAAAGAAAGGGGATAGAAAGCCGAAAGAAAGGGGAAAGAAAGCCCAAAGAAAGCCCAAAGAAAGGGGAAAGAAAGCCCAAAGAAAGGGGAAACAAAGCCCAAAGAAAGGGGAAAGAAAGAGGAAAGAAAGCCCAAAGAAAGCCCAAAGAAAGGGGAAAGAAAGCACAATGAAACCCCAAAGAAAGGGGAAAGAAAGGCCAAAGAAACCCCAAAGAAAGGGGAAAGAAAGCCCAAAGAAAGGGGAAAGAAAGCCCAAGGAGAGGGGAAAGAAATCCCAAAGAAAGGGGAAATAAAGCCCAAAGAAAGGGGAAAGAAAGCCCAAAGAAAGAGGAAAGAAAGGGGAAAGAAAGCCCAAAGAAAGGGGAAAGAAAGGGGGAAGAAAGCACAAAGAAAGCCCAAAGAAAGGGTAAAGAACGGGGAAAGAAAGCCCAAAGAAAGCCCAAAGAAAGCCCAAAGAAAGGGGAAAGAAAGCCCAAAGAAAGCCCAAAGAAAGGGGAAAGAAAGCGCAAAGAAAGCCCAAAGAAAGGGGAAAGAAAGCCCAAAGAAAGGGGAAAGAAATCCCAAAGAAAGGGGAAAGAAAGCCCAAAGAAAGGGGAAAGACAGCCCAAGGAGAGGGGAAAGAAATCCCAAAGAAAGGGGAAATAAAGCCCAAAGAAAGGGGAAAGAAAGCCCAAAGAAAGAGGAAAGAAAGGGGAAAGAAAGCCCAAAGAAAGGGGAAAGAAAGGGGGAAGAAAGCACAAAGAAAGCCCAAAGAAAGGGTAAAGAACGGGGAAAGAAAGCCCAAAGAAAGCCCAAAGAAAGCCCAAAGAAAGGGGAAAGAAAGCCCAAAGAAAGCCCAAAGAAAGGGGAAAGAAAGCGCAAAGAAAGCCCAAAGAAAGGGGAAAGAAAGCCCAAAGAAAGGGGAAAGAAAGCTCAAAGAAAGCCCAAAGAAAGGGGAAAGAAAGCCCAAAGAAAGGCGAAAGAAAGCCCAAAGAAAGGGGAAAGAAAGCCCAGAGAATGCCCAAAGAAAGCCCAAAGTAAGTCCAAAGAAAGCCCAAAGAAAAGGGAAAGAAAGCCCAAAGAAAGGGGAAAGAAAGCCCAAAGAAAGGGGAAAGAAAGCCCAAAGAAAGGGGAAAGAAAGCCCAAAGAAAGGGGTAAGAGAGCCCAAAGAAAGGGGAAAGAAAGCCCAAAGAAAGGGGAAAGAAAGCCCAAAGAAAGGGGAAAGAAAGCCCAAAGAAAGCCCAAAGAAAGCCCAAAGAACGTCCAAAGAAAGCCCAAAGAAAAGGGAAAGAAAGCCCAAAGAAAGGGGAAAGAAAGCCCAAAGAAAGCTGTAAGAAAGCCCAAAGAAAGGGGAAAGAAAGCCCAAAGAAAGGGGCAAGAAAGCCCAAAGAAAGGGGAAAGAAAGCCCAAAGAAAGCCCAAAGAAAGCCCAAAGAAAGTGGAAAGAAAGGGGAAAGAAAACCCAAAGAAAGCCCATAGAAAGCCCAAGGACAGACCAAAGAAAGGGGAAAGAAAGCCCAAAGAAAGGGGAAAAAAAGCCCAAAGAAAGCCCAAAGAAAGCCCAAAGAAAGCCCACAGAATGGGGAAAGAAAGCCCAAAGAAATGGGAAAGAAAGCGCAAAGAAAGCCCTAAGAAAGGGGAAAGAAAGCCCAAAGAAAGGGGAAGGACAGCCCAAAGAAAGCCCAAAGAAAGGGGAAAGAAAGCCCAAAGAAAGGGGAAAGAAAGCTCAAAGAAAGGCCGAAGAAAGGGGAAAGAAAGCCCAAAGAAAGGGGAAAGAAAGCCCAAAGAAAGGGGAAAGAAAGCCCAGAGAAAGCCCAAAGAAAGCCCAAAGAAAGCCCAATGAAAAGGGAAAGAAAGCCCAAAGAAAGGGGAAAGAAAGCCCAAAGAAAGGGGAATGACAGCCCAAAGATGGGGAAAGAAAGCCCAAAGAAAGGGGAAAGAAAGCCCAAAGAAAGGGGAAAGAAAGCCCAAAGAAAGGGGAAAGAAAGCCCAAAGAAAGGGGAAAGAAAGCCCAAAAAAAGTCCAAAGAAAGCCCAAAGAAAGTGGAAAGAAAGGGGAAAGAAAACCCAAAGAAAGCCCAAAGAAAGCCCAAGGAAAGCCCAAAGAAAGGGGAAAGAAAGCCCAAAGAAAGGGGAAAGAAAGCCCAAAAAAAGCCCACAGAAAGGGGAAAGAAAGCCCAAAGAAAGGGGAAACAAAGCCCAAAGAAAGGGGAATGACAGCCCAAAGAAAGGGGAAAGAAAGCCCAAAGAAAGGGGAAAGAAAGCCCAAAGAAAGGGGAAAGAGAGCCCAAAGAAAGGGGAAAGAAAGCCCAAAGAAAGGGGAAAGAGAGCCCAAAGAAAGGGGAAAGAAAGCCCAAAGAAAAGGGAAAGAAAGCCCAAAGAAAGGGGAAAGAAAGCCCAAGGAAAGCGGAAAGAAAGCCCAAAGAAAGGGGAAAGAAAGCCCAAAGAAAGGGGAAAGAAAGCCCAAAGAAAGGGGAAAGAAAGCCCAAAGAAAGGGGAAAGAAAGCCCAAAGAAAGTGGAAAGAAAGGGGAAAGAAAACCCAAAGAAAGCCCAAAGAAAGCCCAAGGAAAGACCAAAGAAAGGGGAAAGAAAGCCCAAAGAAAGGGGAAAAAAAGCCCAAAGAAAGCCCAAAGAAAGCCCAAAGAAAGCCCAGAGAAAAGGGAAAGAAAGCCCAAAGAAAGGGGAAAGAAAGCCCAAAGAAAGCCCAAAGAAAGCCCAAAGGAAGCCCAAAGAAAGGGGAAAGAAAGCCCAAAGAAAGGGGAAAGAAAGCACAAAGAAAGGGGTATGACAGCCCAAAGAAAGGGGAAAGAAAGCCCAAAGAAAGGAGAAAGAAAGCCCAAAGAAAGGGGAAAGAAAGCCCAAAGAAAGGGGAAAGAAAGCCCAAGAAAGCCCAAAGATAGCCCAAAGAAATTGGAAAGAAAGGGGAAAGAAAGCCCAAAGAAAGCCCAAAGAAAGCCCAAGGAAAGCCCAAAGAAAGGGGATAGAAAGCCGAAAGAAAGGGGAAAGAAAGCCCAAAGAAAGCCCAAAGAAAGGGGAAAGAAAGCCCAAAGAAAGGGGAAACAAAGCCCAAAGAAAGGGGAAAGAATGAGGAAAGAAAGCCCAAAGAAAGGGGAAAGAAAGGGGAAAGAAAGCCCAAAGAAAGCCCAAAGAAAGGGGAAAGAAAGCACAATGAAACCCCAAAGAAAGGGGAAAGAAAGGCCAAAAAACCCCAAAGAAAGGGGAAAGAAAGCCCAAAGAAAGGGGAAAGAAAGCCCAAAGAAAGCCCAAAGAAAGCCCAAAGAAAGCCCACAGAATGGGGAAAGAAAGCCCAAAGAAAGGGGAAAGAAAGCCCAAAGAAAGCCCAAAGAAAGCCCAAAGAAAGGGGAAAGAAAGCACAAAGAAAGGGGAAAGAAAGCCCAAAGAAAGGGGAATGACAGCCCAAAGAAAGGGGAAAGAAAGCCCAAAGAAAGGAGAAAGAAAGCCCAAAGAAACGGGAAAGAAAGCCCAAAGAAAGAGGAAAGAAAGCCCAAGAAAGCCCAAAGATAGCCCAAAGAAATTGGAAAGAAAGGGGAAAGAAAGCCCAAAGAAAGCCCAAAGAAAGCCCAAGGAAAGCCCAAAGAAAGGGGAAAGAAAGCCCAAAGAAAGCCCAAAGAAAGACCAAAGAAAACCCAAAGAAAGCCCAAAGAAAGCCCAAAGAAAGGGGAAAGAAAGCCCAAAGAAAGGGGAAACAAAGCCCAAAGAAAGGGGAAAGAAAGGGGAAAGAAAGCCCAAAGAAAGGGTAAAGAAAGGGGAAAGAAAGCCCAAAGAAAGCCCAAAGAAAGGGGAAAGAAAGCCCAAAGAAAGCCCAAAGAAAGGGGAAAGAAAGGCAAAGAAACCCCAAAGAAAGGGGAAAGAAAGCCCAAAGAAAGGGGAAAGAAAGCCCAAGGAAAGGGGAAAGAAAGCCCAAAGAAAGGGGAAATAAAGCCCAAAGAAAGGGGAAAGAAATCCCAAAGAAAGAGGAAAGAAAGGGGAAAGAAAGCCCAAAGAAAGGGGAAAGAAAGGGGGAAGAAAGCCCAAAGAAAGCCCAAAGAAAGGGTAAAGAACGGGGAAAGAAAGCCCAAAGAAAGCCCAAAGAAAGGGGAAAGAAAGCCCAAAGGAAGCCCAAAGAAAGGGGAAAGAAAGCGCAAAGAAAGCCCAAAGAAAGGGGAAGGAAAGCCCAAAGAAAGGGGAAACAAAGCCCAAAGAGAGGGGAAAGAAAGGGGAAAGAAAGCCCAAAGAAAGGGGAAAGAAAGCCCAAAGAAAGCCCAAAGAAAGTGGAAAGAAAGGGGAAAGAAAACCCAAAGAAAGCCCATAGAAAGCCCAAGGACAGACCAAAGAAAGGGGAAAGAAAGCCCAAAGAAAGGGGAAAAAAAGCCCAAAGAAAGCCCAAAGAAAGCCCAAAGAAAGCCCACAGAATGGGGAAAGAAAGCCCAAAGAAATGGGAAAGAAAGCGCAAAGAAAGCCCTAAGAAAGGGGAAAGAAAGCCCAAAGAAAGGGGAAGGACAGCCCAAAGAAAGCCCAAAGAAAGGGGAAAGAAAGCCCAAAGAAAGGGGAAAGAAAGCTCAAAGAAAGGCCGAAGAAAGGGGAAAGAAAGCCCAAAGAAAGGGGAAAGAAAGCCCAAAGAAAGGGGAAAGAAAGCCCAGAGAAAGCCCAAAGAAAGCCCAAAGAAAGCCCAATGAAAAGGGAAAGAAAGCCCAAAGAAAGGGGAAAGAAAGCCCAAAGAAAGGGGAATGACAGCCCAAAGATGGGGAAAGAAAGCCCAAAGAAAGGGGAAAGAAAGCCCAAAGAAAGGGGAAAGAAAGCCCAAAGAAAGGGGAAAGAAAGCCCAAAGAAAGGGGAAAGAAAGCCCAAAAAAAGTCCAAAGAAAGCCCAAAGAAAGTGGAAAGAAAGGGGAAAGAAAACCCAAAGAAAGCCCAAAGAAAGCCCAAGGAAAGCCCAAAGAAAGGGGAAAGAAAGCCCAAAGAAAGGGGAAAGAAAGCCCAAAAAAAGCCCACAGAAAGGGGAAAGAAAGCCCAAAGAAAGGGGAAACAAAGCCCAAAGAAAGGGGAATGACAGCCCAAAGAAAGGGGAAAGAAAGCCCAAAGAAAGGGGAAAGAAAGCCCAAAGAAAGGGGAAAGAGAGCCCAAAGAAAGGGGAAAGAAAGCCCAAAGAAAAGGGAAAGAAAGCCCAAAGAAAGGGGAAAGAAAGCCCAAGGAAAGCGGAAAGAAAGCCCAAAGAAAGGGGAAAGAAAGCCCAAAGAAAGGGGAAAGAAAGCCCAAAGAAAGGGGAAAGAAAGCCCAAAGAAAGGGGAAAGAAAGCCCAAAGAAAGTGGAAAGAAAGGGGAAAGAAAACCCAAAGAAAGCCCAAAGAAAGCCCAAGGAAAGACCAAAGAAAGGGGAAAGAAAGCCCAAAGAAAGGGGAAAAAAAGCCCAAAGAAAGCCCAAAGAAAGCCCAAAGAAAGCCCAGAGAAAAGGGAAAGAAAGCCCAAAGAAAGGGGAAAGAAAGCCCAAAGAAAGCCCAAAGAAAGCCCAAAGGAAGCCCAAAGAAAGGGGAAAGAAAGCCCAAAGAAAGGGGAAAGAAAGCACAAAGAAAGGGGTATGACAGCCCAAAGAAAGGGGAAAGAAAGCCCAAAGAAAGGAGAAAGAAAGCCCAAAGAAAGGGGAAAGAAAGCCCAAAGAAAGGGGAAAGAAAGCCCAAGAAAGCCCAAAGATAGCCCAAAGAAATTGGAAAGAAAGGGGAAAGAAAGCCCAAAGAAAGCCCAAAGAAAGCCCAAGGAAAGCCCAAAGAAAGGGGATAGAAAGCCGAAAGAAAGGGGAAAGAAAGCCCAAAGAAAGCCCAAAGAAAGGGGAAAGAAAGCCCAAAGAAAGGGGAAACAAAGCCCAAAGAAAGGGGAAAGAATGAGGAAAGAAAGCCCAAAGAAAGGGGAAAGAAAGGGGAAAGAAAGCCCAAAGAAAGCCCAAAGAAAGGGGAAAGAAAGCACAATGAAACCCCAAAGAAAGGGGAAAGAAAGGCCAAAAAACCCCAAAGAAAGGGGAAAGAAAGCCCAAAGAAAGGGGAAAGAAAGCCCAAAGAAAGCCCAAAGAAAGCCCAAAGAAAGCCCACAGAATGGGGAAAGAAAGCCCAAAGAAAGGGGAAAGAAAGCCCAAAGAAAGCCCAAAGAAAGCCCAAAGAAAGCCCAAAGAAAGGGGAAAGAAAGCACAAAGAAAGGGGAAAGAAAGCCCAAAGAAAGGGGAATGACAGCCCAAAGAAAGGGGAAAGAAAGCCCAAAGAAAGGAGAAAGAAAGCCCAAAGAAACGGGAAAGAAAGCCCAAAGAAAGAGGAAAGAAAGCCCAAGAAAGCCCAAAGATAGCCCAAAGAAATTGGAAAGAAAGGGGAAAGAAAGCCCAAAGAAAGCCCAAAGAAAGCCCAAGGAAAGCCCAAAGAAAGGGGAAAGAAAGCCCAAAGAAAGCCCAAAGAAAGACCAAAGAAAACCCAAAGAAAGCCCAAAGAAAGCCCAAAGAAAGGGGAAAGAAAGCCCAAAGAAAGGGGAAACAAAGCCCAAAGAAAGGGGAAAGAAAGGGGAAAGAAAGCCCAAAGAAAGGGTAAAGAAAGGGGAAAGAAAGCCCAAAGAAAGCCCAAAGAAAGGGGAAAGAAAGCCCAAAGAAAGCCCAAAGAAAGGGGAAAGAAAGGCAAAGAAACCCCAAAGAAAGGGGAAAGAAAGCCCAAAGAAAGGGGAAAGAAAGCCCAAGGAAAGGGGAAAGAAAGCCCAAAGAAAGGGGAAATAAAGCCCAAAGAAAGGGGAAAGAAATCCCAAAGAAAGAGGAAAGAAAGGGGAAAGAAAGCCCAAAGAAAGGGGAAAGAAAGGGGGAAGAAAGCCCAAAGAAAGCCCAAAGAAAGGGTAAAGAACGGGGAAAGAAAGCCCAAAGAAAGCCCAAAGAAAGGGGAAAGAAAGCCCAAAGGAAGCCCAAAGAAAGGGGAAAGAAAGCGCAAAGAAAGCCCAAAGAAAGGGGAAGGAAAGCCCAAAGAAAGGGGAAACAAAGCCCAAAGAAAGGGGAAAGAAAGGGGAAAGAAAGCCCAAAGAAAGGGGAAAGAAAGCCCAAAGAAACCCCAAAGAAAGGGGAAAGAAAGCCCAAAGAAACCCCAAAGAAAGGGGAAAGAAAGCCCACAGAAAGGGGAAAGAAAGCCCAAAGAAAGGGGAATGACAGCCCAAAGATAGGGGAAAGAAAGCCCAAAGAAAGGGGAAAGAAAGCCCAAAGAAAGGGGGAAGAAAGCCCAAAGAAAGCCCAAAGAAAGGGGAAAGAAAGGGGAAAGGAAGCCCAAAGAAAGCCCAAAGAAAGGGGAAAGGAAGCCCAAAGAAAGCCCAAAGAAATGGGAAAGAAAGCGCAAAGAAAGCCCTAAGAAAGGGGAAAGAAAGCCCAAAGAAAGGGGAAGGACAGCCCAAAGAAAGCCCAAAGAAAGGGGAAAGAAAGCCCAAAGAAAGGGGAAAGAAAGCTCAAAGAAAGGCCGAAGAAAGGGGAAAGAAAGCCCAAAGAAAGGGGAAAGAAAGCCCAAAGAAAGGGGAAAGAAAGCCCAGAGAAAGCCCAAAGAAAGCCCAAAGAAAGCCCAATGAAAAGGGAAAGAAAGCCCAAAGAAAGGGGAAAGAAAGCCCAAAGAAAGCCCAAAGAACGTCCAAAGAAAGCCCAAAGAAAAGGGAAAGAAAGCCCAAAGAAAGGGGAAAGAAAGCCCAAAGAAAGCTGTAAGAAAGCCCAAAGAAAGGGGAAAGAAAGCCCAAAGAAAGGGGCAAGAAAGCCCAAAGAAAGGGGAA
The DNA here is from genome assembly GCF_036013475.1 of Columba livia. Classification (NCBI taxonomy): domain Eukaryota; kingdom Metazoa; phylum Chordata; class Aves; order Columbiformes; family Columbidae; genus Columba; species Columba livia. Next base: position 57,220 of record NW_027043483.1, read on the forward strand.
AGAAAGCCCAAAGAAAGCCCAAAGAAAGCCCAAAGAAAGTGGAAAGAAAGGGGAAAGAAAACCCAAAGAAAGCCCAAAGAAAGCCCAAGGACAGACCAAAGAAAGGGGAAAGAAAGCCCAAAGAAAGGGGATAAAAAGCCCAAAGAAAGCCCAAAGAAAGCCCAAAGAAAGCCCACAGAATGGGGAAAGAAAGCCCAAAGAAAGGGAAAAGAAAGCCCAAAGAAAGCCCAAAGAAAGCCCAAAGAAAGCCCAAAGAAAGGGGAAAGAAAGCACAAAGAAAGGGGAAAGAAAGCCCAAAGAAAGGGGAATGACAGCCCAAAGAAAGGGGAAAGAAAGCCCAAAGAAAGGAGAAAGAAAGCCCAAAGAAACGGGAAAGAAAGCCCAAAGAAAGAGGAAAGAAAGCCCAAGAAAGCCCAAAGATAGCCCAAAGAAATTGGAAAGAAAGGGGAAAGAAAGCCCAAAGAAAGCCCAAAGAAAGCCCAAGGAAAGCCCAAAGAAAGGGGAAAGAAAGCCCAAAGAAAGGGGAAAGAAAGCTCAAAGAAAGCCCAAAGAAAGGGGAAAGAAAGCCCAAAGAAAGGCGAAAGAAAGCCCAAAGAAAGGGGAAAGAAAGCCCAGAGAATGCCCAAAGAAAGCCCAAAGTAAGTCCAAAGAAAGCCCAAAGAAAAGGGAAAGAAAGCCCAAAGAAAGGGGAAAGAAAGCCCAAAGAAAGGGGAAAGAAAGCCCAAAGAAAGGGGAAAGAAAGCCCAAAGAAAGGGGTAAGAGAGCCCAAAGAAAGGGGAAAGAAAGCCCAAAGAAAGGGGCAAGAAAGCCCAAAGAAAGGGGAAAGAAAGCCCAAAGAAAGCCCAAAGAACGTCCAAAGAAAGCCCAAAGAAAAGGGAAAGAAAGCCCAAAGAAAGGGGAAAGAAAGCCCAAAGAAAGCTGTAAGAAAGCCCAAAGAAAGGGGAAAGAAAGCCCAAAGAAAGGGGCAAGAAAGCCCAAAGAAAGGGGAAAGAAAGGGGAAAGAAAGCCCAAAGAAAGGGGAAAGAAAGGGGGAAGAAAGCCCAAAGAAAGCCCAAAGAAAGGGTAAAGAACGGGGAAAGAAAGCCCAAAGAAAGCCCAAAGAAAGTGGAAAGAAAGGGGAAAGAAACCGAAAGAAAGCCCAAAGAAAGCCCAAGGACAGACCAAAGAAAGGGGAAAGAAAGCCCAAAGAAAGGGAAAAAAAGCCCAAAGAAAGCCCAAAGAAAGCCCAAAGAAAGCCCACAGAATGGGGAAAGAAAGCCCAAAGAAATGGGAAAGAAAGCGCAAAGAAAGCCCTAAGAAAGGGGAAAGAAAGCCCAAAGAAAGGGGAAGGACAGCCCAAAGAAAGCCCAAAGAAAGGGGAAAGAAAGCCCAAAGAAAGGGGAAAGAAAGCTCAAAGAAAGGCCGAAGAAAGGGGAAAGAAAGCCCAAAGAAAGGGGAAAGAAAGCCCAAAGAAAGGGGAAAGAAAGCCCAGAGAAAGCCCAAAGAAAGCCCAAAGAAAGCCCAATGAAAAGGGAAAGAAAGCCCAAAGAAAGGGGAAAGAAAGCCCAAAGATAGGGGAATGACAGCCCAAAGATTGGGGAAAGAAAGCCCAAAGAAAGGGGAAAGAAAGCCCAAAGAAAGGGGAAAGAAAGCCCAAAGAAAGGGGAAAGAAAGCCCAAAGAAAGGGGAAAGAAAGCCCAAAAAAAGTCCAAAGAAAGCCCAAAGAAAGTGGAAAGAAAGGGGAAAGAAAACCCAAAGAAAGCCCAAAGAAAGCCCAAGGAAAGCCCAAAGAAAGGGGAAAGAAAGCCCAAAGAAAGGGGAAAGAAAGCCCAAAAAAAGCCCACAGAAAGGGGAAAGAAAGCCCAAAGAAAGGGGAAAGAAAGCCTAAAGAAAGCCCAAAGAAAGCCTAAATAAAGCCCAAAGAAAGCCCAAAGAAATCCCAAAGAAAGGGGAAAGAAAGCCCAAAGAAAGGGGAAACAAAGCCCAAAGAAAGGGGAATGACAGCCCAAAGAAAGGGGAAAGAAAGCCCAAAGAAAGGGGAAAGAAAGCCCAAAGAAAGGGGAAAGAGAGCCCAAAGAAAGGGGAAAGAAAGCCCAAAGAAAAGGGAAAGAAAGCCCAAAGAAAGGGGAAAGAAAGCCCAAGGAAAGCGGAAAGAAAGCCCAAAGAAAGGGGAAAGAAAGCCCAAAGAAAGGGGAAAGAAAGCCCAAAGAAAGGGGAAAGAAAGCCCAAAGAAAGGGGAAAGAAAGCCCAAAGAAAGTGGAAAGAAAGGGGAAAGAAAACCCAAAGAAAGCCCAAAGAAAGCCCAAGGAAAGACCAAAGAAAGGGGAAAGAAAGCCCAAAGAAAGGGGAAAAAAAGCCCAAAGAAAGCCCAAAGAAAGCCCAAAGAAAGCCCAGAGAAAAGGGAAAGAAAGCCCAAAGAAAGGGGAAAGAAAGCCCAAAGAAAGCCCAAAGAAAGCCCAAAGGAAGCCCAAAGAAAGGGGAAAGAAAGCCCAAAGAAAGGGGAAAGAAAGCACAAAGAAAGGGGTATGACAGCCCAAAGAAAGGGGAAAGAAAGCCCAAAGAAAGGAGAAAGAAAGCCCAAAGAAAGGGGAAAGAAAGCCCAAAGAAAGGGGAAAGAAAGCCCAAGAAAGCCCAAAGATAGCCCAAAGAAATTGGAAAGAAAGGGGAAAGAAAGCCCAAAGAAAGCCCAAAGAAAGCCCAAGGAAAGCCCAAAGAAAGGGGATAGAAAGCCGAAAGAAAGGGAAAGAAAGCCCAAAGAAAGCCCAAAGAAAGGGGAAAGAAAGCCCAAAGAAAGGGGAAACAAAGCCCAAAGAAAGGGGAAAGAAAGAGGAAAGAAAGCCCAAAGAAAGGGGAAAGAAAGGGGAAAGAAAGCCCAAAGAAAGCCCAAAGAAAGGGGAAAGAAAGCACAATGAAACCCCAAAGAAAGGGGAAAGAAAGGCCAAAGAAACCCCAAAGAAAGGGGAAAGAAAGCCCAAAGAAAGGGGAAAGAAAGCCCAAGGAGAGGGGAAAGAAATCCCAAAGAAAGGGGAAATAAAGCCCAAAGAAAGGGGAAAGAAAGCCCAAAGAAAGAGGAAAGAAAGGGGAAAGAAAGCCCAAAGAAAGGGGAAAGAAAGGGGGAAGAAAGCCCAAAGAAAGCCCAAAGAAAGGGTAAAGAACGGGAAAGAAAGCCCAAAGAAAGCCCAAAGAAAGCCCAAAGAAAGGGGAAAGAAAGCCCAAAGAAAGCCCAAAGAAAGGGGAAAGAAAGCGCAAAGAAAGCCCAAAGAAAGGGGAAAGAAAGCCCAAAGAAAGGGGAAAGAAATCCCAAAGAAAGGGGAAAGAAAGCCCAAAGAAAGGGGAAAGACAGCCCAAAGAAAGCCCAAAGAAAGGGGAAAGAAAGCCCAAAGAAAGGGGAAAGAAAGCTCAAAGAAAGCCCAAAGAAAGGGGAAAGAAAGCCCAAAGAAAGGGGAAAGAAAGCCCAAAGAAAGGGGAAAGAAAGCCCAGAGAATGCCCAAAGAAAGCCCAAAGTAAGTCCAAAGAAAGCCCAAAGAAAAGGGAAAGAAAGCCCAAAGAAAGGGGAAAGAAAGCCCAAAGAAAGGGGAAAGAAAGCCCAAAGAAAGGGGAAAGAAAGCCCAAAGAAAGGGGTAAGAGAGCCCAAAGAAAGGGGAAAGAAAGCCCAAAGAAAGGGGCAAGAAAGCCCAAAGAAAGCCCAAAGAAAGCCCAAAGCACGTCCAAAGAAAGCCCAAAGAAAAGGGAAAGAAAGCCCAAAGAAAGGGGAAAGAAAGCCCAAAGAAAGCTGTAGGAAAGCCCAAAGAAAGGGGAAAGAAAGCCCAAAGAAAGGGGCAAGAAAGCCCAAAGAAAGGGGAAAGAAAGCCCAAAGAAAGCCCAAAGAAAGCCCAAAGAAAGTGGAAAGAAAGGGGAAAGAAAACCCAAAGAAAGCCCAAAGAAAGCCCAAGGACAGACCAAAGAAAGGGGAAAGAAAGCCCAAAGAAAGGGGAAAAAAAGCCCAAAGAAAGCCCAAAGAAAGCCCAAAGAAAGCCCACAGAATGGGGAAAGAAAGCCCAAAGAAAGGGGAAAGAAAGCCCAAAGAAAGCCCAAAGAAAGCCCAAAGAAAGCCCAAAGAAAGGGGAAAGAAAGCACAAAGAAAGGGGAAAGAAAGCCCAAAGAAAGGGGAATGACAGCCCAAAGAAAGGGGAAAGAAAGCCCAAAGAAAGGAGAAAGAAAGCCCAAAGAAACGGGAAAGAAAGCCCAAAGAAAGAGGAAAGAAAGCCCAAGAAAGCCCAAAGATAGCCCAAAGAAATTGGAAAGAAAGGGGAAAGAAAGCCCAAAGAAACCCCAAAGAAAGCCAAGGAAAGCCCAAAGAAAGGGGAAAGAAAGCCCAAAGAAAGCCCAAAGAAAGCCCAAAGAAAACCCAAAGAAAGCCCAAAGAAAGCCCAAAGAAAGGGGAAAGAAAGCCCAAAGAAAGGGGAAACAAAGCCCAAAGAAAGCCCTAAGAAAGGGGAAAGAAAGCCCAAAGAAAGGGGAAAGACAGCCCAAAGAAAGCCCAAAGAAAGGGGAAAGAAAGCCCAAAGAAAGGGGAAAGAAAGCCCAAAGAAAGGGGAAAGAAAGCCCAGAGAAAGCCCAAAGAAAGCCCAAAGAAAGCCCAAAGAAAAGGGAAAGAAAGCCCAAAGAAAGGGGAAAGAAAACCCAAAGAAAGGGGAATGACAGCCCAAAGATAGGGGAAAGAAAGCCCAAAGAAAGGGGAAGGAAAGCCCAAAGAAAGGGGAAACAAAGCCCAAAGAAAGGGGAAAGAAAGGGGAAAGAAAGCCCAAAGAAAGGTGAAAGAAAGGGGAAGGAAAGCCCAAAAAAGGGGAAAGAAAGCCCAAAGAAACCCCAAAGAAAGGGGAAAGAAAGCCCAAAGAAACCCCAAAGAAAGGGGAAAGAAAGCCCACAGAAAGGGGAAAGAAAGCCCAAGGAAAGGGGAAAGAAAGCCCAAAGAAAGGGGAAATAAAGCCCAAAGAAAGGGGAAAGAAAGCCCAAAGAAAGGGGGAAGAAAGCCCAAAGAAAGCCCAAAAAAAGGGGAAAGAAAGGGGAAAGGAAGCCCAAAGAAAGCCCAAAGAAAGCCCAAAGAAAGGGGAAAGGAAGCCCAAAGAAAGCCCAAAGAAATGGGAAAGAAAGCGCAAAGAAAGCCCTAAGAAAGGGGAAAGAAAGCCCAAAGAAAGGGGAAGGACAGCCCAAAGAAAGCCCAAAGAAAGGGGAAAGAAAGCCCAAAGAAAGGGGAAAGAAAGCTCAAAGAAAGGCCGAAGAAAGGGGAAAGAAAGCCCAAAGAAAGGGGAAAGAAAGCCCAAAGAAAGGGGAAAGAAAGCCCAGAGAAAGCCCAAAGAAAGCCCAAAGAAACCCCAATGAAAAGGGAAAGAAAGCCCAAAGAAAGGGGAAAGAAAGCCCAAAGAAAGGGGAATGACAGCCCAAAGATAGGGGAAAGAAAGCCCAAAGAAAGGGGAAAGAAAGCCCAAAGAAAGGGGAAAGAAAGCCCAAAGAAAGGGGAAAGAAAGCCCAAAGAAAGGGGAAAGAAAGCCCAAAAAAAGTCCAAAGAAAGCCCAAAGAAAGTGGAAAGAAAGGGGAAAGAAAACCCAAAGAAAGCCCAAAGAAAGCCCAAGGAAAGCCCAAAGAAAGGGGAAAGAAAGCCCAAAGAAAGGGGAAAGAAAGCCCAAAAAAAGCCCACAGAAAGGGGAAAGAAAGCCCAAAGAAAGGGGAAAGAAAGCCTAAAGAAAGCCCAAAGAAAGCCTAAATAAAGCCCAAAGAAAGCCCAAAGAAATCCCAAAGAAAGGGGAAAGAAAGCCCAAAGAAAGGGGAAACAAAGCCCAAAGAAAGGGGAATGACAGCCCAAAGAAAGGGGAAAGAAAGCCCAAAGAAAGGGGAAAGAAAGCCCAAAGAAAGGAGAAAGAGAGCCCAAAGAAAGGGGAAAGAAAGCCCAAAGAAAAGGGAAAGAAAGCCCAAAGAAAGGGGAAAGAAAGCCCAAGGAAAGCGGAAAGAAAGCCCAAAGAAAGGGGAAAGAAAGCCCAAAGAAAGGGGAAAGAAAGCCCAAACAAAGGGGAAAGAAAGCCCAAAGAAAGGGGAAAGAAAGCCCAAAGAAAGTGGAAAGAAAGGGGAAAGAAAACCCAAAGAAAGCCCAAAGAAAGCCCAAGGAAAGACCAAAGAAAGGGGAAAGAAAGCCCAAAGAAAGGGGAAAAAAAGCCCAAAGAAAGCCCAAAGAAAGCCCAAAGAAAGCCCAGAGAAAAGGGAAAGAAAGCCCAAAGAAAGGGGAAAGAAAGCCCAAAGAAAGCCCAAAGAAAGCCCAAAGGAAGCCCAAAGAAAGGGGAAAGAAAGCCCAAAGAAAGGGGAAAGAAAGCACAAAGAAAGGGGTATGACAGCCCAAAGAAAGGGGAAAGAAAGCCCAAAGAAAGGAGAAAGAAAGCCCAAAGAAAGGGGAAAGAAAGCCCAAAGAAAGGGGAAAGAAAGCCCAAGAAAGCCCAAAGATAGCCCAAAGAAATTGGAAAGAAAGGGGAAAGAAAGCCCAAAGAAAGCCCAAAGAAAGCCCAAGGAAAGCCCAAAGAAAGGGGATAGAAAGCCGAAAGAAAGGGGAAAGAAAGCCCAAAGAAAGCCCAAAGAAAGGGGAAAGAAAGCCCAAAGAAAGGGGAAACAAAGCCCAAAGAAAGGGGAAAGAAAGAGGAAAGAAAGCCCAAAGAAAGGGGAAAGAAAGGGGAAAGAAAGCCCAAAGAAAGCCCAAAGAAAGGGGAAAGAAAGCACAATGAAACCCCAAAGAAAGGGGAAAGAAAGGCCAAAGAAACCCCAAAGAAAGGGGAAAGAAAGCCCAAAGAAAGGGGAAAGAAAGCCCAAGGAGAGGGGAAAGAAATCCCAAAGAAAGGGGAAATAAAGCCCAAAGAAAGGGGAAAGAAAGCCCAAAGAAAGAGGAAAGAAAGGGGAAAGAAAGCCCAAAGAAAGGGGAAAGAAAGGGGGAAGAAAGCCCAAAGAAAGCCCAAAGAAAGGGTAAAGAACGGGGAAAGAAAGCCCAAAGAAAGCCCAAAGAAAGCCCAAACAAAGGGGAAAGAAAGCCCAAAGAAAGCCCAAAGAAAGGGGAAAGAAAGCGCAAAGAAAGCCCAAAGAAAGGGGAAAGAAAGCCCAAAGAAAGGGGAAAGAAATCCCAAAGAAAGGGGAAAGAAAGCCCAAAGAAAGGGGAAAGACAGCCCAAAGAAAGCCCAAAGAAAGGGGAAAGAAAGCCCAAAGAAAGGGGAAAGAAAGCTCAAAGAAAGCCCAAAGAAAGGGGAAAGAAAGCCCAAAGAAAGGCGAAAGAAAGCCCAAAGAAAGGGGAAAGAAAGCCCAGAGAATGCCCAAAGAAAGCCCAAAGTAAGTCCAAAGAAAGCCCAAAGAAAAGGGAAAGAAAGCCCAAAGAAAGGGGAAAGAAAGCCCAAAGAAAGGGGAAAGAAAGCCCAAAGAAAGGGGAAAGAAAGCCCAAAGAAAGGGGTAAGAGAGCCCAAAGAAAGGGGAAAGAAAGCCCAAAGAAAGGGGCAAGAAAGCCCAAAGAAAGGGGAAAGAAAGCCCAAAGAAAGCCCAAAGAAAGCCCAAAGCACGTCCAAAGAAAGCCCAAAGAAAAGGGAAAGAAAGCCCAAAGAAAGGGGAAAGAAAGCCCAAAGAAAGCTGTAGGAAAGCCCAAAGAAAGGGGAAAGAAAGCCCAAAGAAAGGGGCAAGAAAGCCCAAAGAAAGGGGAAAGAAAGCCCAAAGAAAGCCCAAAGAAAGCCCAAAGAAAGTGGAAAGAAAGGGGAAAGAAAACCCAAAGAAAGCCCAAAGAAAGGGGAATGACAGCCCAAAGAAAGGGGAAAGAAAGCCCAAAGAAAGGGGAAAAAAAGCCCAAAGAAAGCCCAAAGAAAGCCCAAAGAAAGCCCACAGAATGGGGAAAGAAAGCCCAAAGAAAGGGGAAAGAAAGCCCAAAGAAAGCCCAAAGAAAGCCCAAAGAAAGCCCAAAGAAAGGGGAAAGAAAGCACAAAGAAAGGGGAAAGAAAGCCCAAAGAAAGGGGAATGACAGCCCAAAGAAAGGGGAAAGAAAGCCCAAAGAAAGGAGAAAGAAAGCCCAAAGAAACGGGAAAGAAAGCCCAAAGAAAGAGGAAAGAAAGCCCAAGAAAGCCCAAAGATAGCCCAAAGAAATTGGAAAGAAAGGGGAAAGAAAGCCCAAAGAAAGCCCAAAGAAAGCCCAAGGAAAGCCCAAAGAAAGGGGAAAGAAAGCCCAAAGAAAGCCCAAAGAAAGCCCAAAGAAAACCCAAAGAAAGCCCAAAGAAAGCCCAAAGAAAGGGGAAAGAAAGCCCAAAGAAAGGGGAAACAAAGCCCAAAGAAAGCCCTAAGAAAGGGGAAAGAAAGCCCAAAGAAAGGGGAAAGACAGCCCAAAGAAAGCCCAAAGAAAGGGGAAAGAAAGCCCAAAGAAAGGGGAAAGAAAGCCCAAAGAAAGGGGAAAGAAAGCCCAGAGAAAGCCCAAAGAAAGCCCAAAGAAAGCCCAAAGAAAAGGGAAAGAAAGCCCAAAGAAAGGGGAAAGAAAGCCCAAAGAAAGGGGAATGACAGCCCAAAGATAGGGGAAAGAAAGCCCAAAGAAAGGGGAAGGAAAGCCCAAAGAAAGGGGAAACAAAGCCCAAAGAAAGGGGAAAGAAAGGGGAAAGAAAGCCCAAAGAAAGGTGAAAGAAAGGGGAAGGAAAGCCCAAAAAAGGGGAAAGAAAGCCCAAAGAAACCCAAAGAAAGGGGAAAGAAAGCCCAAAGAAACCCCAAAGAAAGGGGAAAGAAAGCCCACAGAAAGGGGAAAGAAAGCCCAAGGAAAGGGGAAAGAAAGCCCAAAGAAAGGGGAAATAAAGCCCAAAGAAAGGGGAAAGAAAGCCCAAAGAAAGGGGGAAGAAAGCCCAAAGAAAGCCCAAAAAAAGGGGAAAGAAAGGGGAAAGGAAGCCCAAAGAAAGCCCAAAGAAAGCCCAAAGAAAGGGGAAAGGAAGCCCAAAGAAAGCCCAAAGAAATGGGAAAGAAAGCGCAAAGAAAGCCCTAAGAAAGGGGAAAGAAAGCCCAAAGAAAGGGGAAGGACAGCCCAAAGAAAGCCCAAAGAAAGGGGAAAGAAAGCCCAAAGAAAGGGGAAAGAAAGCTCGAAGAAAGGCCGAAGAAAGGGGAAAGAAAGCCCAAAGAAAGGGGAAAGAAAGCCCAAAGAAAGGGGAAAGAAAGCCCAGAGAAAGCCCAAAGAAAGCCCAAAGAAACCCCAATGAAAAGGGAAAGAAAGCCCAAAGAAAGGGGAAAGAAAGCCCAAAGAAAGGGGAATGACAGCCCAAAGATAGGGGAAAGAAAGCCCAAAGAAAGGGGAAAGAAAGCCCAAAGAAAGGGGAAAGAAAGCCCAAAAAAAGGGGAAAGAAAGCCCAAAGAAAGGGGAAAGAAAGCCCAAAAAAAGTCCAAAGAAAGCCCAAAGAAAGTGGAAAGAAAGGGGAAAGAAAACCCAAAGAAAGCCCAAAGAAAGCCCAAGGAAAGCCCAAAGAAAGGGGAAAGAAAGCCCAAAGAAAGGGGAAAGAAAGCCCAAAAAAAGCCCACAGAAAGGGGAAAGAAAGCCCAAAGAAAGGGGAAAGAAAGCCTAAAGAAAGCCCAAAGAAAGCCTAAATAAAGCCCAAAGAAAGCCCAAAGAAATCCCAAAGAAAGGGGAAAGAAAGCCCAAAGAAAGGGGAAACAAAGCCCAAAGAAAGGGGAATGACAGCCCAAAGAAAGGGGAAAGAAAGCCCAAAGAAAGGGGAAAGAAAGCCCAAAGAAAGGGGAAAGAGAGCCCAAAGAAAGGGGAAAGAAAGCCCAAAGAAAAGGGAAAGAAAGCCCAAAGAAAGGGGAAAGAAAGCCCAAGGAAAGCGGAAAGAAAGCCCAAAGAAAGGGGAAAGAAAGCCCAAAGAAAGGGGAAAGAAAGCCCAAAGAAAGGGGAAAGAAAGCCCAAAGAAAGGGGAAAGAAAGCCCAAAGAAAGTGGAAAGAAAGGGGAAAGAAAACCCAAAGAAAGCCCAAAGAAAGCCCAAGGAAAGACCAAAGAAAGGGGAAAGAAAGCCCAAAGAAAGGGGAAAAAAAGCCCAAAGAAAGCCCAAAGAAAGCCCAAAGAAAGCCCAGAGAAAAGGGAAAGAAAGCCCAAAGAAAGGGGAAAGAAAGCCCAAAGAAAGCCCAAAGAAAGCCCAAAGGAAGCCCAAAGAAAGGGGAAAGAAAGCCCAAAGAAAGGGGAAAGAAAGCACAAAGAAAGGGGTATGACAGCCCAAAGAAAGGGGAAAGAAAGCCCAAAGAAAGGAGAAAGAAAGCCCAAAGAAAGGGGAAAGAAAGCCCAAAGAAAGGGGAAAGAAAGCCCAAGAAAGCCCAAAGATAGCCCAAAGAAATTGGAAAGAAAGGGGAAAGAAAGCCCAAAGAAAGCCCAAAGAAAGCCCAAGGAAAGCCCAAAGAAAGGGGATAGAAAGCCGAAAGAAAGGGGAAAGAAAGCCCAAAGAAAGCCCAAAGAAAGGGGAAAGAAAGCCCAAAGAAAGGGGAAACAAAGCCCAAAGAAAGGGGAAAGAAAGAGGAAAGAAAGCCCAAAGAAAGGGGAAAGAAAGGGGAAAGAAAGCCCAAAGAAAGCCCAAAGAAAGGGGAAAGAAAGCACAATGAAACCCCAAAGAAAGGGGAAAGAAAGCCCAAAGAAACCCCAAAGAAAGGGGAAAGAAAGCCCAAAGAAAGGGGAAAGAAAGCCCAAGGAGAGGGGAAAGAAATCCCAAAGAAAGGGGAAATAAAGCCCAAAGAAAGGGGAAAGAAAGCCCAAAGAAAGAGGAAAGAAAGGGGAAAGAAAGCCCAAAGAAAGGGGAAAGAAAGGGGGAAGAAAGCCCAAAGAAAGCCCAAAGAAAGGGTAAAGAACGGGGAAAGAAAGCCCAAAGAAAGGGGAAAGAAAGCGCAAAGAAAGCCCAAAGAAAGGGGAAAGAAAGCCCAAAGAAAGGGGAAAGAAATCCCAAAGAAAGGGGAAAGAAAGCCCAAAGAAAGGGGAAAGACAGCCCAAAGAAAGCCCAAAGAAAGGGGAAAGAAAGCCCAAAGAAAGGGGAAAGAAAGCTCAAAGAAAGCCCAAAGAAAGGGGAAAGAAAGCCCAAAGAAAGGGGAAAGAAAGCCCAAAGAAAGGGGAAAGAAAGCCCAGAGAATGCCCAAAGAAAGCCAAAAGTAAGTCCAAAGAAAGCCCAAAGAAAAGGGAAAGAAAGCCCAAAGAAAGGGGAAAGAAAGCCCAAAGAAAGGGGAAAGAAAGCCCAAAGAAAGGGGAAAGAAAGCCCAAAGAAAGGGGTAAGAGAGCCCAAAGAAAGGGGAAAGAAAGCCCAAAGAAAGGGGCAAGAAAGCCCAAAGAAAGGGGAAAGAAAGCCCAAAGAAAGCCCAAAGAAAGCCCAAAGAACGTCCAAAGAAAGCCCAAAGAAAAGGGAAAGAAAGCCCAAAGAAAGGGGAAAGAAAGCCCAAAGAAAGCTGTAAGAAAGCCCAAAGAAAGGGGAAAGAAAGCCCAAAGAAAGGGGCAAGAAAGCCCAAAGAAAGGGGAAAGAAAGCCCAAAGAAAGCCCACAGAATGGGGAAAGAAAGCCCAAAGAAAGGGGAAAGAAAGCCCAAAGAAAGCCCAAAGAAAGCCCAAAGAAAGCCCAAAGAAAGGGGAAAGAAAGCACAAAGAAAGGGGAAAGAAAGCCCAAAGAAAGGGGAATGACAGCCCAAAGAAAGGGGAAAGAAAGCCCAAAGAAAGGAGAAAGAAAGCCCAAAGAAACGGGAAAGAAAGCCCAAAGAAAGAGGAAAGAAAGCCCAAGAAAGCCCAAAGATAGCCCAAAGAAATTGGAAAGAAAGGGGAAAGAAAGCCCAAAGAAAGCCCAAAGAAAGCCCAAGGAAAGCCCAAAGAAAGGGGAAAGAAAGCCCAAAGAAAGCCCAAAGAAAGCCCAAAGAAAACCCAAAGAAAGCCAAAGAAAGCCCAAAGAAAGGGGAAAGAAAGCCCAAAGAAAGGGGAAACAAAGCCCAAAGAAAGGGGAAAGAAAGGGGAAAGAAAGCCCAAAGAAAGGGTAAAGAAAGGGGAAAGAAAGCCCAAAGAAAGCCCAAAGAAAGGGGAAAGAAAGCCCAAAGAAAGCCCAAAGAAAGGGGAAAGAAAGCCCAAAGAAACCCCAAAGAAAGGGGAAAGAAAGCCCAAAGAAAGGGGAAAGAAAGCCCAAAGAAAGCCCAAAGAAAGGGGAAGAAAGCCCAAAGAAAGGGGAAAGAAATCCCAAAGAAAGAGGAAAGAAAGGGGAAAGAAAGCCCAAAGAAAGGGGAAAGAAAGGGGGAAGAAAGCCCAAAGAAAGCCCAAAGAAAGGGTAAAGAACGGGGAAAGAAAGCCCAAAGAAAGCCCAAAGAAAGGGGAAAGAAAGCCCAAAGGAAGCCCAAAGAAAGGGGAAAGAAAGCGCAAAGAAAGCCCAAAGAAAGGGGAAAGAAAGCCCAAAGAAAGGGGAAAGAAATCCCAAAGAAAGGGGAAAGAAAGCCCAAAGAAAGGGGAAAGACAGCCCAAAGAAAGCCCAAAGAAAGGGGAAAGAAAGCCCAAGAAAGGGGAAAGAAAGCTCAAAGAAAGCCAAAGAAAGGGGAAAGAAAGCCCAAAGAAAGGGGAAAGAAAGCCCAAGAAAGGGGAAAGAAAGCCCAGAGAATGCCCAAAGAAAGCCCAAAGAAAGTCCAAAGAAAGCCCAAAGAAAAGGGAAAGAAAGCCCAAAGAAAGGGGAAAGAAAGCCCAAAGAAAGGGGAAGAAAGCCCAAAGAAAGGGGAAAGAAAGCCCAAAGAAAGGGGAAAGAAATCCCAAAGAAAGGGGCAAGAACGCCCAAAGAAAGGGTTAAGAAAGCCCAAAGAAAGCCCAAAGAAAGCCCAAAGAAAGCCCAAAGAAAGTGGAAAGAAAGGGGAAAGAAAACCCAAAGAAAGCCCAAGAAAGCCCAAGGACAGACCAAAGAAAGGGGAAAGAAAGCCCAAAGAAAGGGGAAAAAAAGCCCAAAGAAAGCCCAAGAAAGCCCAAAGAAAGCCCACAGAAAGGGGAAAGAAAGCCCAAAGAAAGGGGAAAGAAAGCCCAAGAAAGCCCAAAGAAAGCCCAAAGAAAGCCCAAAGAAAGCCCAAAGAAAGGGGAAAGACAGCCCAAAGAAAGCCCAAAGAAAGGGGAAAGAAAGCCCAAAGAAAGGGGAAAGAAAGCTCAAAGAAAGCCCAAAGAAAGGGGAAAGAAAGCCCAAGGAAAGGGGAAAGAAAGCCCAAAGAAAGGGGAAAGAAAGCCCAGAGAATGCCTAAAGAAAGCCCAAAGAAAGTCCAAAGAAAGCCCAAAGATAGGGGAAAGAAAGCCCAAAGAAAGGGGAAAGAAAGCCCAAAGAAAGGGGAAAGAAAGCCCAAAGAAAGGGGAAAGAAAGCCCAAAGAAAGGGGAATGACAGCCCAAAGAAAGGGGAAAGAAAGCCCAAAGAAAGGAGAAAGAAAGCCCAAAGAAACGGGAAAGAAAGCCCAAAGAAAGGGGAAATAAAGCCCAAGAAAGCCCAAAGATAGCCCAAAGAAATTGGAAAGAAAGGGGAAACAAAGCCCAAAGAAAGCCCAAAGAAAGCCCAAGGAAAGCCCAAAGAAAGGGGAAAGAAAGCCCAAAGAAAGGGGAAAGAAAGCCCAAAGAAAGCCCAAAGAAAGGGGAAAGAAAGCCCAAAGAAAGGGGAAACAAAGCCCAAAGAAAGGGGAAAGAAAGGGGAAAGAAACCCCAAAGAAAGGGTAAAGAAAGGGGAAAGAAAGCCCAAAGAAAGCCCAAAGAAAGGAGAAAGAAAGCCCAAAGAAAGCCCAAAGAAAGGGGAAAGAAAGCCCAAAGAAAGGGGAAAAAAAGCCCAAGGAAAGGGGAAAGAAAGCCCAAAGAAAGGGGAAATAAAGCCCAAAGAAAGGGGAAAGAAAGCCTAAAGAAAGGGGAAAGACAGCCCAAAGATAGGGGAAAGAAAGCCCAAAGAAAGGGGAAAGGCAGCCCAAAGAAAGGGGAAAGAAAGCCCAAAGAAAGGGGAAAGAAAGCCCAAAGAAAGGGGAAAGAAAGCCCAAAGAAAGGGGAAAGAAAGCCCAAAGAATGGGGAATGACAGCCCAAAGAAAGCCCAAAGAAAGGGGAAAGAAAGCCCAAAGAAAGGGGAAACAAAGCCCAAAGAAAGGGGAAAGAAAGGGGAAAGAAAGCCCAAAGAAAGGGGAAAGAAAGCCCAAAGAAAGGGGAAAGAAAGGGGAAAGAAAGCCCAAAGAAAGCCCAAAGAAAGGGGAAAGAAAGCCCAAAGAAACCCCAAAGAAAGGGGAAAGAAAGCCCAAAGAAACCCCAAAGAAAGGGGAAAGAAAGCCCACAGAAAGGGGAAAGAAAGCCCAAGGAAAGGGGAAAGAAAGCCCAAAGAAAGGGGAAATAAAGCCCAAAGAAAGGGGAAAGAAAGCCCAAAGAAAGGGGGAAGAAAGCCCAAAGAAAGCCCAAAGAAAGGGGAAAGAAAGGGGAAAGGAAGCCCAAAGAAACCCCAAAGAAAGCCCAAAGAAAGCCCAAAGAAAGGGGAAAGAAAGCCCAAAGAAAGCCCAAAGAAATGGGAAAGAAAGCGCAAAGAAAGCCCTAAGAAAGGGGAAAGAAAGCCCAAAGAAAGGGGAAAGACAGCCCAAAGAAAGCCCAAAGAAAGGGGAAAGAAAGCCCAAAGAAAGGGGAAAGAAAGCTCAAAGAAAGGCCAAAGAAAGGGGAAAGAAAGCCCAAAGAAAGGGGAAAGAAAGCCCAAAGAAAGGGGAAAGAAAGCCCAAAGAAAGGGGAAAGAAAGCCCAGAGAAAGCCCAAAGAAAGCCCAAAGAAAGCCCAAAGAAAAGGGAAAGAAAGCCCAAAGAAAGGGGAAAGAAAGCCCAAAAAAGGGGAATGACAGCCCAAAGATAGGGGAAAGAAAGCCCAAAGAAAGGGGAAGGAAAGCCCAAAGAAAGGGGAAACAAAGCCCAAAGAAAAGGGGAAAGAAAGGGGAAAGAAAGCCCAAAGAAAGGGGAAAGAAAGGGGAAAGAAAGCCCAAAGAAAGGGGAAAGAAAGCCCAAAGAAAGGAGAAAGAAAGCCCAAAGAAAGGGGAAAGAAAGCCCAAAGAAAGGGGAAAGAAAGCCCAAGAAAGCCCAAAGATAGCCCAAAGAAATTGGAAAGAAAGGGGAAAGAAAGCCCAAATAAAGCCCAAAGAAAGCCCAAGGAAAGCCCAAAGAAAGGGGATAGAAAGCCGAAAGAAAGGGGAAAGAAAGCCCAAAGAAAGCCCAAAGAAAGGGGAAGAAAGCCCAAAGAAAGGGGAAACAAAGCCCAAAGAAAGGGGAAAGAAAGGGGAAAGAAAGCCCAAAGAAAGGGGAAAGAAAGGGGAAAGAAAGCCCAAAGAAAGCCAAAGAAAGGGGAAAGAAAGCACAATGAAACCCCAAAGAAAGGGGAAAGAAAGGCCAAAGAAACCCCAAAGAAAGGGGAAAGAAAGCCCAAAGAAAGGTGACAGAAAGCCCACGGAGAGGGGAAAGAAATCCCAAAGAAAGGGGAAATAAAGCCCAAAGAAAGGGGAAAGAAAGCCCAAAGAAAGAGGAAAGAAAGGGGAAAGAAAGCCCAAAGAAAGGGGAAAGAAAGGGGGAAGAAAGCCCAAAGAAAGCCCAAAGAAAGGGTAAAGAACGGGGAAAGAAAGCCCAAAGAAAGCCCAAAGAAAGCCCAAAGAAAGGGGAAAGAAAGCCCAAAGAAAGCCCAAAGAAAGGGGAAAGAAAGCGCAAAGAAAGCCCAAAGAAAGGGGAAAGAAATCCCAAAGAAAGGGGAAAGAAAGCCCAAAGAAAGGGGAAAGACAGCCCAAAGAAAGCCCAAAGAAAGGGGAAAGAAAGCCCAAAGAAAGGGGAAAGAAAGCTCAAAGAAAGCCCAAAGAAAGGGGAAAGAAAGCCCAAAGAAAGGCGAAAGAAAGCCCAAAGAAAGGGGAAAGAAAGCCCAGAGAATGCCCAAAGAAAGTCCAAAGTAAGTACAAAGAAAGCCCAAAGAAAAGGGAAAGAAAGCCCAAAGAAAGGGGAAAGAAAGCCCAAAGAAAGGGGAAAGAAAGCCCAAAGAAAGGGGAAAGAAAGCCCAAAGAAAGGGGTAAGAGAGCCCAAAGAAAGGGGAAAGAAAGCCCAAAGAAAGGGGCAAGAAAGCCCAAAGAAAGGGGAAAGAAAGCCCAAAGAAAGCCCAAAGAAAGCCCAAAGAAAGTCCAAAGAAAGCCCAAAGAAAAGGGAAAGAAAGCCCAAAGAAAGGGGAAAGAAAGCCCAAAGAAAGCTGTAAGAAAGCCCAAAGAAAGGGGAAAGAAAGCCCAAAGAAAGGGGCAAGAAAGCCCAAAGAAAGGGGAAAGAAAGCCCAAAGAAAGCCCAAAGAAAGGGGAAAGAAAGCGCAAAGAAAGCCCAAAGAAAGGGGAAAGAAAGCCCAAAGAAAGCCCAAAGAAAGCCCTAAGAAAGCCCAAAGAAAGCCCAAAGAAAGCCCAAAGAAAGCCCAAAGAAAGGGGAAAGAAAGCACAAAGAAAGGGGAAAGAAAGCCCAAAGAAAGGGGAAAGAAAGCCCAAAGAAAGCCCAAAGATAGCCCAAAGAAACTGGAAAGAAAGGGGAAAGAAAGCCCAAAGAAAGCCCAAAGAAAGCCCAAGGAAAGCCCAAAGGAAAGGGAAAGAAAGCCCAAAGAAAGGGGAAAGAAAGCCCAAAGAAAGGGGAAAGACAGCCCAAAGATAGGGGAAAGAAAGCCCAAAGAAAGGGGAAAGGCAGCCCAAAGAAAGGGGAAAGAAAGCCCAAAGAAAGGGGAAAGAAAGCCCAAAGAAAGGGGAAAGAAAGCCCAAAGAAAGGGGAAAGAAAGCCCAAAGAATGGGGAATGACAGCCCAAAGAAAGCCCAAAGAAAGGGGAAAGAAAGCCCAAAGAAAGGGGAAAGAAAGCCCAAAGAAAGGGGAAACAAAGCCCAAAGAAAGGGGAAAGAAAGGGGAAAGAAAGCCCAAAGAAAGGGGAAAGAAAGCCCAAAGAAAGGGGAAAGAAAGGGGAAAGAAAGCCCAAAGAAAGCCCAAAGAAAGGGGAAAGAAAGCCCAAAGAAACCCCAAAGAAAGGGGAAAGAAAGCCCAAAGAAACCCCAAAGAAAGGGGAAAGAAAGCCCACAGAAAGGGGAAAGAAAGCCCAAGGAAAGGGAAAGAAAGCCCAAAGAAAGGGGAAATAAAGCCCAAAGAAAGGGGAAAGAAAGCCCAAAGAAAGGGGGAAGAAAGCCCAAAGAAAGCCCAAAGAAAGGGGAAAGAAAGGGGAAAGGAAGCCCAAAGAAACCCCAAAGAAAGCCCAAAGAAAGCCCAAAGAAAGGGGAAAGAAAGCCCAAAGAAAGCCCAAAGTAATGGGAAAGATAGCGCAAAGAAAGCCCTAAGAAAGGGGAAAGAAAGCCCAAAGAAAGGGGAAAGACAGCCCAAAGAAAGCCCAAAGAAAGGGGAAAGAATGCCCAAAGAGAGGGGAAAGAAAGCGCAAAGAAAGCCCTAAGAAAGGGGAAAGAAAGCCCAAAGAAAGGGGAAAGAAAGCCCAAAGAAAGGGGAAAGAAAGCCCAAAGAAAGGGGAAAGAAAGCCCAGAGAAAGCCCAAAGAAAGCCCAAAGAAAGCCCCCAAAGAAAAGGGAAAGAAAGCCCAAAGAAAGGGGAAAGAAAGCCCAAAGAAAGGGGAATGACAGCCCAAAGATAGGGGAAAGAAAGCCCAAAGAAAGGGGAAAGAAAGCCCAAAGAAAGGGGAAAGAAAGCCCAAAGAAAGGGGAAAGAAAGCCCAAAAAAAGTCCAAAGAAAGCCCAAAGAAAGTGGAAAGAAAGGGGAAAGAAAACCCAAAGAAAGCCCAAAGAAAGCCCAAGGAAAGCCCAAAGAAAGGGGAAAGAAAGCCCAAAGAAAGGGGAAACAAAGCCCAAAGAAAGGGGAAAGAAAGGGGAAAGAAACCCCAAAGAAAGGGTAAAGAAAGGGGAAAGAAAGCCCAAAGAAAGCCCAAAGAAAGGAGAAAGAAAGCCCAAAGAAAGCCCAAAGAAAGGGGAAAGAAAGCCCAAAGAAAGGGGAAAAAAAGCCCAAGGAAAGGGGAAAGAAAGCCCAAAGAAAGGGGAAATAAAGCCCAAAGAAAGGGGAAAGAAAGCCTAAAGAAAGGGGAAAGACAGCCCAAAGATAGGGGAAAGAAAGCCCAAAGAAAGGGGAAAGGCAGCCCAAAGAAAGGGGAAAGAAAGCCCAAAGAAAGGGGAAAGAAAGCCCAAAGAAAGGGGAAAGAAAGCCCAAAGAAAGGGGAAAGAAAGCCCAAAGAATGGGGAATGACAGCCCAAAGAAAGCCCAAAGAAAGGGGAAAGAAAGCCCAAAGAAAGGGGAAACAAAGCCCAAAGAAAGGGGAAAGAAAGGGGAAAGAAAGCCCAAAGAAAGGGGAAAGAAAGCCCAAAGAAAGGGGAAAGAAAGGGGAAAGAAAGCCCAAAGAAAGCCCAAAGAAAGGGGAAAGAAAGCCCAAAGAAACCCCAAAGAAAGGGGAAAGAAAGCCCAAAGAAACCCCAAAGAAAGGGAAAGAAAGCCCACAGAAAGGGGAAAGAAAGCCCAAGGAAAGGGGAAAGAAAGCCCAAAGAAAGGGGAAATAAAGCCCAAAGAAAGGGGAAAGAAAGCCCAAAGAAAGGGGGAAGAAAGCCCAAAGAAAGCCCAAAGAAAGGGGAAAGAAAGGGGAAAGGAAGCCCAAAGAAACCCCAAAGAAAGCCCAAAGAAAGCCCAAAGAAAGGGGAAAGAAAGCCCAAAGAAAGCCCAAAGAAATGGGAAAGAAAGCGCAAAGAAAGCCCTAAGAAAGGGGAAAGAAAGCCCAAAGAAAGGGGAAAGACAGCCCAAAGAAAGCCCAAAGAAAGGGGAAAGAAAGCCCAAAGAAAGGGGAAAGAAAGCTCAAAGAAAGGCCAAAGAAAGGGGAAAGAAAGCCCAAAGAAAGGGGAAAGAAAGCCCAAAGAAAGGGGAAAGAAAGCCCAAAGAAAGGGGAAAGAAAGCCCAGAGAAAGCCCAAAGAAAGCCCAAAGAAAGCCCAAAGAAAAGGGAAAGAAAGCCCAAAGAAAGGGGAAAGAAAGCCCAAAAAAGGGGAATGACAGCCCAAAGATAGGGGAAAGAAAGCCCAAAGAAAGGGGAAGGAAAGCCCAAAGAAAGGGGAAACAAAGCCCAAAGAAAAGGGGAAAGAAAGGGGAAAGAAAGCCCAAAGAAAGGGGAAAGAAAGGGGAAAGAAAGCCCAAAGAAAGGGGAAAGAAAGCCCAAAGAAAGGAGAAAGAAAGCCCAAAGAAAGGGGAAAGAAAGCCCAAAGAAAGGGGAAAGAAAGCCCAAGAAAGCCCAAAGATAGCCCAAAGAAATTGGAAAGAAAGGGGAAAGAAAGCCCAAATAAAGCCCAAAGAAAGCCCAAGGAAAGCCCAAAGAAAGGGGATAGAAAGCCGAAAGAAAGGGGAAAGAAAGCCCAAAGAAAGCCCAAAGAAAGGGGAAAGAAAGCCCAAAGAAAGGGGAAACAAAGCCCAAAGAAAGGGGAAAGAAAGGGGAAAGAAAGCCCAAAGAAAGGGGAAAGAAAGGGGAAAGAAAGCCCAAAGAAAGCCCAAAGAAAGGGGAAAGAAAGCACAATGAAACCCCAAAGAAAGGGGAAAGAAAGGCCAAAGAAACCCCAAAGAAAGGGGAAAGAAAGCCCAAAGAAAGGTGACAGAAAGCCCACGGAGAGGGGAAAGAAATCCCAAAGAAAGGGGAAATAAAGCCCAAAGAAAGGGGAAAGAAAGCCCAAAGAAAGAGGAAAGAAAGGGGAAAGAAAGCCCAAAGAAAGGGGAAAGAAAGGGCCCAAAGAAAGCCCAAAGAAAGGGTAAAGAACGGGGAAAGAAAGCCCAAAGAAAGCCCAAGAAAGCCCAAAGAAAGGGGAAAGAAAGCCCAAAGAAAGCCCAAAGAAAGGGGAAAGAAAGCGCAAAGAAAGCCCAAAGAAAGGGGAAAGAAATCCCAAAGAAAGGGGAAAGAAAGCCCAAAGAAAGGGAAAGACAGCCCAAGAAAGCCAAAGAAAGGGAAAGAAAGCCCAAAGAAAGGGGAAAGAAAGCTCAAAGAAAGCCAAAGAAAGGGGAAAGAAAGCCCAAAGAAAGGCGAAAGAAAGCCCAAAGAAAGGGAAAGAAAGCCCAGAGAATGCCCAAAGAAAGTCCAAAGTAAGTACAAAGAAAGCCCAAAGAAAAGGGAAAGAAGCCCAAAGAAAGGGGAAAGAAAGCCCAAAGAAAGGGGAAAGAAAGCCCAAAGAAAGGGGAAAGAAAGCCAAAGAAAGGGGTAAGAGAGCCCAAAGAAAGGGGAAAGAAAGCCAAAGAAAGGGGCAGAAAGCCCAAAGAAAGGGGAAAGAAAGCCCAAAGAAAGCCCAAAGAAAGCCCAAAGAAAGTCCAAAGAAAGCCCAAAGAAAAGGGAAAGAAAGCCCAAAGAAAGGGGAAAGAAAGCCCAAAGAAAGCTGTAAGAAAGCCCAAAGAAAGGGGAAAGAAAGCCCAAAGAAAGGGGCAAGAAAGCCCAAAGAAAGGGGAAAGAAGCCCAAAGAAAGCCAAAGAAAGGGGAAAGAAAGCGCAAAGAAAGCCCAAAGAAAGGGAAAGAAAGCCAAAGAAAGCCCAAAGAAAGCCCTAAGAAAGCCCAAAGAAAGCCCAAAGAAAGCCCAAAGAAAGCCCAAAGAAAGGGGAAAGAAAGCACAAAGAAAGGGGAAAGAAAGCCCAAAGAAAGGGGAAAGAAAGCCCAAAGAAAGCCCAAAGATAGCCCAAAGAAACTGGAAAGAAAGGGGAAAGAAAGCCCAAAGAAAGCCCAAAGAAAGCCCAAGGAAAGCCCAAAGGAAAGGGAAAGAAAGCCCAAAGAAAGGGGAAAGAAAGCCCAAAGAAAGGGGAAAGACAGCCCAAAGAT
Source organism: Columba livia (assembly GCF_036013475.1). Classification (NCBI taxonomy): domain Eukaryota; kingdom Metazoa; phylum Chordata; class Aves; order Columbiformes; family Columbidae; genus Columba; species Columba livia. The sequence goes on from NW_027043483.1 coordinate 77,994, forward strand.
AGGGGAAAGAAAGCCCAAAGAAAGGGGAAAGGCAGCCCAAAGAAAGGGGAAAGAAAGCCCAAAGAAAGGGGAAAGAAAGCCCAAAGAAAGGGGAAAGAAAGCCCAAAGAAAGGGAAAGAAAGCCCAAAGAATGGGGAATGACAGCCCAAAGAAAGCCCAAAGAAAGGGGAAAGAAAGCCCAAAGAAAGGGGAAAGAAAGCCCAAAGAAAGGGGAAACAAAGCCAAAGAAAGGGGAAAGAAAGGGGAAAGAAAGCCCAAAGAAAGGGGAAAGAAAGCCAAAGAAAGGGGAAAGAAAGGGGAAAAGAAAGCCCAAAGAAAGCCCAAAGAAAGGGGAAAGAAAGCCCAAAGAAACCCCAAAGAAAGGGGAAAGAAAGCCCAAAGAAACCCCAAAGAAAGGGGAAAGAAAGCCCACAGAAAGGGGAAAGAAAGCCCAAGGAAAGGGAAAGAAAGCCCAAAGAAAGGGGAATAAAGCCCAAAGAAAGGGGAAAGAAAGCCCAAAGAAAGGGGGAAGAAAGCCCAAAGAAAGCCCAAAGAAAGGGAAAGAAAGGGGAAAGGAAGCCCAAAGAAACCCCAAAGAAAGCCAAAGAAAGCCCAAAGAAAGGGGAAAGAAAGCCCAAAGAAAGCCAAAGTAATGGGAAAGATAGCGCAAAGAAAGCCCTAAGAAAGGGGAAGAAAGCCCAAAGAAAGGGGAAAGACAGCCCAAAGAAAGCCCAAAGAAAGGGAAAGAATGCCCAAAGAGAGGGGAAAGAAAGCGCAAAGAAAGCCCTAAGAAAGGGGAAAGAAAGCCCAAAGAAAGGGGAAAGAAAGCCCAAAGAAAGGGGAAAGAAAGCCCAAAGAAAGGGGAAAGAAAGCCCAGAGAAAAGCCCAAAGAAAGCCCAAAGAAAGCCCAAAGAAAAGGGAAAGAAAGCCCAAAGAAAGGGGAAAGAAAGCCCAAAGAAAGGGGAATGACAGCCCAAAGATAGGGGAAAGAAAGCCCAAAGAAAGGGGAAAGAAAGCCCAAAGAAAGGGGAAAGAAAGCCCAAAGAAAGGGGAAAGAAAGCCCAAAAAAAGTCCAAAGAAAGCCCAAAGAAAGTGGAAAGAAAGGGGAAAGAAAACCCAAAGAAAGCCAAAGAAAGCCCAAGGAAAGCCAAAGAAAGGGGAAAGAAAGCTCAAAGAAAGGGGAAAGAAAGCCCAAAAAAAGCCCACAGAAAGGGGAAAGAAAGCCAAAGAAAGGGGAAAGAAAGCCTAAAGAAAGCCCAAAGAAAGCCTAAATAAAGCCCAAAGAAAGCCAAAGAAATCCCAAGGAAAGCCCAAATAAAGCCCAAAGAAAGGGAAAGAAAGCCAAAGAAAGGGGAAACAAAGCCCAAAGAAAGGGGAATGACAGCCCAAAGAAAGGGGAAAGAAAGCCAAAGAAAGGGGAAAGAAAGCCCAAAGAAAGGGGAAAGAGAGCCCAAAGAAAGGGGAAAGAAAGCCCAAAGAAAAGGGAAAGAAAGCCCAAAGAAAGGGGAAAGAAAGCCAAGGAAAGCGGAAAGAAAGCCCAAAGAAAGGGGAAAGAAAGCCCAAAGAAAGGGGAAAGAAAGCCCAAAGAAAGGGGAAAGAAAGCCCAAAGAAAGGGGAAAGAAAGCCCAAAGAAAGTGGAAAGAAAGGGGAAAGAAAACCCAAAGAAAGCCCAAAGAAAGCCCAAGGAAAGACCAAAGAAAGGGGAAAGAAAGCCCAAAGAAAGGGGAAAAAAAGCCCAAAGAAAGCCCAAAGAAAGCCAAAGAAAGCCCACAGAAAAGGGAAAGAAAGCCCAAAGAAAGGGGAAAGAAAGCCCAAAGAAAGCCCAAGGAAAGCCCAAAGAAAGCCAAAGAAAGGGGAAAGAAAGCCCAAAGAAAGGGGAAAGAAAGCACAAAGAAAGGGGAATGACAGCCCAAGAAAGGGAAAGAAAGCCAAAGAAAGGAGAAAGAAAGCCCAAAGAAAGGGGAAAGAAAGCCCAAAGAAAGGGGAAAGAAAGCCCAAGAAAGCCCAAAGATAGCCCAAAGAAATTGGAAAGAAAGGGGAAAGAAAGACCAAAGAAAGCCCAAAGAAAGCCCAAGGAAAGCCCAAAGAAAGGGGATAGAAAGCCGAAAGAAAGGGGAAAGAAAGCCCAAAGAAAGCCCAAAGCAAGGGGAAAGAAAGCCCAAAGAAAGGGGAAACAAAGCCCAAAGAAAGCCCAAAGAAAGGGGAAAGAAAGCCAAAGAAAGGGGAAAGAAAGGGGAAAGAAAGCCCAAAGAAAGCCCAAAGAAAGGGGAAAGAAAGCAAAATGAAACCCAAAGAAAGGGGAAAGAAAGGCCAAAGAAACCCCAAAGAAAGGGGAAAGAAAGCCCAAAGAAATGGAAAGAAAGCCCAAGGAGAGGGGAAAGAAATCCCAAAGAAAGGGGAAATAAAGCCCAAAGAAAGGGGAAAGAAAGCCCAAAGAAAGAGGAAAGAAAGGGGAAAGAAAGCCCAAAGAAAGGGAAAGAAAGGGGGAAGAAAGCCCAAAGAAAGCCCAAAGAAAGGGTAAAGAACGGGAAAGAAAGCCCAAAGAAAGCCAAAGAAAGCCCAAAGAAAGGGGAAAGAAAGCCCAAAGAAAGCCCAAAGAAAGGGGAAAGAAAGCGCAAAGAAAGCCCAAAGAAAGGGGAAAGAAAGCCCAAAGAAAGGGGAAAGAAATCCCAAAGAAAGGGGAAAGAAAGCCCAAAGAAAGGGGAAGACAGCCCAAAGAAAGCCAAAGAAAGGGGAAAGAAAGCCCAAAGAAAGGGAAAGAAAGCTCAAGAAAGCCCAAAGAAAGGGGAAAGAAAGCCCAAAGAAAGGGGAAAGAAAGCCCAAAGAAAGGGGAAAGAAAGCCCAGAGAATGCCCAAAGAAAGCCCAAAGAAAGTCCAAAGAAAGCCAAAGAAAAGGGAAAGAAAGCCCAAAGAAAGGGGAAAGAAATCCCAAAGAAAGGGGAAAGAAAGCCCAAAGAAAGGGGAAAGAAAGCCCAAAGAAAGGGGTAAGAGAGCCCAAAGAAAGGGAAAGAAAGCCCAAAGAAAGGGGCAAGAAAGCCCAAAGAAAGGGGAAAGAAAGCCCAAAGAAAGCCCAAAGAAAGCCAAAGAAAGTCCAAAGAAAGCCCAAAGAAAAGGGAAAGAAAGCCCAAAGAAAGGGGAAGAAAGCCCAAAGAAAGGGGAAAGAAAGCCAAAGAAAGCTGTAAGAAAGCCCAAAGAAAGGGAAAGAAAGCCCAAAGAAAGGGGCAAGAAAGCCCAAAGAAAGGGGAAAGAAAGCCCAAAGAAAGCACAAAGAAAGCCCAAAGAAAGTGGAAAGAAAGGGAAAGAAAACCCAAAGAAAGCCCAAAGAAAGCCAAGGACAGACCAAAGAAAGAGGAAAGAAAGCCCAAAGAAAGGGGAAAAAAAGCCCAAAGAAAGCCCAAAGAAAGCCCAAAGAAAGCCCACAGAAAGGGGAAAGAAAGCCCAAAGAAAGGGGAAAGAAAGGCCAAAGAAAGCCCAAGAAAGCCCAAAAAAAGCCCAAAGAAAGCCCAAAGAAAGGGGAAAGAAAGCACAAAGAAAGGGGAAAGAAAGCCCAAAGAAAGGGAATGACAGCCCAAAGAAAGGGGAAAGAAAGCCCAAAGAAAGGAGAAAGAAAGCCCAAGAAACGGGAAAGAAAGCCCAAAGAAAGGGGAAAGAAAGCACAAGAAAGCCCAAAGATAGCCCAAAGAAATTGGAAAGAAAGGGGAAAGAAAGCCAAAGAAAGCTCAAGAAAGCCCAAGGAAAGCCCAAAGAAAGGGGAAAGAAAGCCCAAAGAAAGCCCAAAGAAAGCCCAAAGAAAGCCCAAAGAAAGCCCAAAGAAAGGGGAAAGAAAGCCAAAGAAAGGGGAAACAAAGCCCAAAGAAAGGGGAAAGAAAGGGGAAAGAAAGCCAAAGAAAGGGTAAAGAAAGGGGAAAGAAAGCCCAAAGAAAGGGGAAAGAAAGGGGAAAGAAAGGGGAAAGAAAGCCCAAAGAAAGGGGAAAGAAAGCCCAAAGAAACCCCAAAGAAAGGGGAAAGAAAGCCCAAAGAAACCCCAAAGAAAGGGGAAAGAAAGCCCACAGAAAGGGAAAGAAAGCCCAAGGAAAGTGGAAAGAAAGCCCAAAGAAAGGGGAAATAAAGCCCAAAGAAAGGGGAAAGAAATCCCAAAGAAAGGGGGAAGAAAGCCCAAAGAAAGCCCAAAGAAAGGGGAAAGAAAGGGGAAAGGAAGCCCAAAGAAAGCCCAAAGAAAGCCCAAAGAAAGGGGAAAGACAGCCCAAAGAAAGCCCAAAGAAAGGGGAAAGAAAGCTCAAAGAAAGGGGAAAGAAAGCTCAAAGAAAGGCCAAAGAAAGGGGAAAGAAAGCCAAAGAAAGGGGAAAGAAAGCCCAAAGAAAGGGGAAAGAAAGCCCAAAGAAAGGGGAAAGAAAGCCCAAAGAAAGCCCAAAGAAAGCCCAAAGAAATCCCAAAGAAAAGGGAAAGAAAGCCCAAAGAAAGGGGAAAGAAAGCCCAAAGAAAGGGGAATGACAGCCCAAAGATAGGGGAAAGAAAGCCCAAAGAAAGGGGAAAGAAAGCCCAAAGAAAGGGGAAACAAAGCCCAAAGAAAGGGGAAAGAAAGGGGAAAGAAAGCCCAAAGAAAGCCCAAAGAAAGTGGAATGACAGCCCAAAGATAGGGGAAAGAAAGCCCAAAGAAAGCCCAAAGAAACCCCAAAGAAAGGGGAAAGAAAGCCCAAAGAAACCCGAAAGAAAGGGGAAAGAAAGCCCACAGAAAGGGGAAAGAAAGCCCAAGGAAAGGGGAAAGAAAGCCAAAGAAAGGGAAATAAAGCCCAAAGAAAGGGGAAAGAAAGCCCAAAGAAAGGGGAGAGAAAGCCCAAAGAAAGCCCAAAGAAAGGGGAAAGAAAGGGGAAAGGAAGCCCAAAGAAAGCCCAAAGAAAGCCCAAAGAAAGCCCAAAGAAAGGGGAAAGAAAGCCCAAAGAAAGCCCAAAGAAATGGGAAAGAAAGCGCAAAGAAAGCCCTAAGAAAGGGGAAAGAAAGGGGAAAGACAGCCCAAGGAAAGCCCAAAGAAAGGGGAAAGAAAGCCCAAAGAAAGGGGAAAGAAAGCTCAAAGAAAGCCCAAAGAAAGGGGAAAGAAAGCCCAAAGAAAGGGGAAAGAAAGCCCAAAGAAAGGGGAAAGAAAGCCCAGAGAATGCCCAAAGAAAGGTCAAAGTAAATCCAAGAAAGCCCAAAGAAAAGGGAAAGAAAGCCCAAAGAAAGGGAAAGAAAGCCCAAAGAAAGGGAAAGAAAGCCCAAAGAAAGGGAAAGAAAGCCCAAAGAAAGGGTAAGAGAGCCCAAAGAAAGGGGAAAGAAAGCCCAAAGAAAGGGGCAAGAAAGCCCAAAGAAAGGGGAAAGAAAGCCCAAAAAAGTCCAAAGAAAGCCCAAAGAAAGTGGAAAGAAAGGGAAAGAAAACCCAAAGAAAGCCCAAAGAAAGCCCAAGGAAAGACCAAAGAAAGGGGAAAGAAAGCCCAAAGAAAGGGGAAAAAAAGCCAAAGAAAGCCCAAAGAAAGCCCAAAGAAAGCCCACAGAAAAGGGAAAGAAAGCCCAAAGAAAGGGAAAGAAAGCCCAAAGAAAGCCCAAAGAAATCCCAAAGAAAGCCCAAAGAAAGCCCAAAGACAGGGGAAAGAAAGCACAAAGAAAGGGGAATGACAGCCCAAAGAAAGGGGAAAGAAAGCCCAAAGAAAGGAGAAAGAAAGCCCAAAGAAAGGGGAAAGAAAGCCCAAAGAAAGGGGAAAGAAAGCCCAAGAAAGCCCAAAGATAGCCCAAAGAAATTGGAAAGAAAGGGGAAAGAAAGCCCAAAGAAAGCCCAAAGAAAGCCCAAGGAAAGCCCAAAGAAAGGGATAGAAAGCCGAAAGAAAGGGGAAAGAAAGCCAAAGAAAGCCCAAAGAAAGGGGAAAGAAAGCCCAAAGAAAGGGGAAACAAAGCCCAAAGAAAGGGGAAAGAAAGGGGAAAGAAAGCCCAAAGAAAGGGGAAAGAAAGGGGAAAGAAAGCCCAAAGAAAGCCCAAAGAAAGGGGAAAGAAAGCCCAATGAAACCCCAAAGAAAGGGGAAAGAAAGCCCAAAGAAACCCCAAAGAAAGGGGAAAGAAAGCCCAAAGAAAGGGGAAAGAAAGCCCAAGGAGAGGGGAAAGAAATCCAAAGAAAGGGGAAATAAAGCCCAAGAAAGGGGAAAGAAAGCCCAAAGAAAGAGGAAAGAAAGGGGAAAGAAAGCCCAAAGAAAGGGGAAAGAAAGGGGGAAGAAAGCCCAAAGAAAGCCCAAAGAAAGGGGAAAGAAAGCGCAAAGAAAGCCCAAAGAAAGGGGAAAGAAAGCCCAAAGAAAGGGGAAAGAAAGCTCAAAGAAAGCCCAAAGAAAGGGAAGAAAGCCAAAGAAAGGGGAAAGAAAGCCCAAAGAAAGGGGAAGAAACAAGAAGAAGCCCAGAGAATGCCCAAAGAAAGCCAAAGAAAGTCCAAAGAAAGCCCAAAGAAAAGGGAAAGAAAGCCCAAAGAAAGGGGAAAGAAAGCCCAAAGAAAGGGGAAAGAAAGCCCAAGAGAAAGGGGAAAGAAAGACCAAGGAAAGGGGTAAGAGAGCCCAAAGAAAGGGGAAAGAAAGCCCAAAGAAAGGGGCAAGAAAGCCCAAAGAAAGGGGAAAGAAAGCCCAAAGAAAGCCCAAAGAAAGTCCAAAGAAAGCCAAAAGAAAAGGGAAAGAAAGCCCAAAGAAAGGGGAAAGAAAACCCAAAGAAAGGGGAAAGAAAGCCCAAGAAAGGGAAAGAAAGCCCAAAGAAAGCTGTAAGAAAGCCCAAAGAAAGGGGAAAGAAAGCCCAAAGAAAGGGGCAAGAAAGCCCAAAGAAAGGGGAAAGAAAGCCCAAAGAAAGCCAAAGAAAGCCCAAAGAAAGTGGAAAGAAAGGGGAAAGAAAACCCAAAGAAAGCCCAAAGAAAGCCCAATGACAGACCAAAGAAAGGGGAAAGAAAGCCCAAAGAAAGGGAAAAAAAGCCCAAAGAAAGCCCAAAGAAAGCCCAAAGAAAGCCCACAGAAAGGGAAAGAAAGCCCAAAGAAAGGGGAAAGAAAGCCCAAAGAAAGCCCAAAGAAAGCCCAAAGAAAGCCAAAGAAAGCCCAAAGAAAGGGGAAAGAAAGCCCAAAGAAAGGGAAAGAAAGCCCAAAGAAACGGGAAAGAAAGCCCAAAGAAAGGGGAATGACAGCCCAAAGAAAGGGGAAAGAAAGCCCAAAGAAAGGAGAAAGAAAGCCCAAAGAAACGGGAAAGAAAGCCCAAAGAAAGGGGAAAGAAAGCCCAAGAAAGCCCAAAGATAGCCCAAAGAAATTGGAAAGAAAGGGAAAGAAAGCCCAAAGAAAGCCCAAAGAAAGCCCAAGGAAAGCCCAAAGAAAGGGGAAAGAAAGCCCAAAGAAAGCCCAAAGAAAGCCCAAAGAAAGCCCAAAGAAAGCCCAAAGAAAGGGGAAAGAAAGCCCAAAGAAAGGGGAAACAAAGCCCAAAGAAAGGGGAAAGAAAGGGGAAAGAAAGCCAAAGAAAGGGTAAGGAAAGGGGAAAGAAAGCCCAAAGAAAGGGGAAAGAAAGCCCAAGAAAGGGAAAGAAAGCCCAGAGAAAGCCCAAAGAAAGCCCAAAGAAAGCCCAAAGAAAAGGGAAAGAAAGCCCAAAGAAAGGGGAAAGAAAGGGGGAAGAAAGGGGAAAGAAAGGGGAAAGAAAGCCCAAAGAAAGGGGAAAGAAAGCTCAAAGAAATCCCAAAGAAAGGGGAAAGAAAGCCCAAAGAAAGGGGAAAGAAAGCCCAAAGAAAGGGGAAAGAAAGCCCAGAGAATGCCCAAAGAAAGCCCAAAGAAAGTCCAAAGAAAGCCCAAAGTAAGGGAAAGAAAGCCCAAAGAAAGGGGAAAGAGAAAGGGGAAAGAAAGCCCAAAGAAAGGGGAAAGAAAGCCCAAAGAAAGGGGTAAGAGAGCCCAAAGAAAGGGGAAAGAAAGCACAAAGAAAGGGGCAAGAAAGCCCAAAGAAAGGGAAAGAAAGCCCAAAGAAAGCCCAAAGAAAGCCCAAAGAAAGTCCAAAGAAAGCCAAAAGAAAAGGGAAAGAAAGCCCAAAGAAAGGGGAAAGAAAACCCAAAGAAAGGGGAAAGAAAGCCCAAAGAAAGGGGAAAGAAAGCCCAAAGAAAGCTGTAAGAAAGCCCAAAGAAAGGGGAAAGAAAGCCCAAAGAAAGGGGAAAGAAAGCCCAAAGAAAGCCCAAAGAAAGCCCAAAAAAAGTGGAAAGAAAGGGGAAAGAAACCCAAAGAAAGCCCAAAGAAAGCCCAAGGACAGACCAAAGAAAGGGGAAAGAAAGCCCAAAGAAAGGGGAAAAAAAGCCAAAGAAAGCCCAAAGAAAGCCCAAAGAAAGCCCACAGAAAGGGGAAAGAAAGCCCAAAGAAAGCCCAAAGAAAGCCCAAAGAAAGCCCAAAGAAAGCCCAAAGAAAGCCCAAAGAAAGGGGAAAGAAAGCCCAAAGAAACGGGAAAGAAAGCCCAAAGAAAGGGGAATGACAGCCCAAAGAAAGGAGGAAAGAAAGCCCAAAGAAACGGGAAAGAAAGCCCAAAGAAAGGGGAATGACAGCCCAAAGAAAGGGGAAAGAAAGCCCAAAGAAAGGAGAAAGAAAGCCAAAGAAACGGGAAAGAAAGCCCAAAGAAAGGGGAAAGAAAGCCCAAGAAAGCCCAAAGATAGCCCAAAGAAATTGGAAAGAAAGGGGAAAGAAAGCCCAAAGAAAGGGGAAAGAAAGCCCAAAGAAAGGGGAAAGAAAGCCCAAAAAAAGTCCAAAGAAAGCCCAAAGAAAGTGGAAAGAAAGGGGAAAGAAAACCCAAAGAAAGCCCAAAGAAAGCCCAAGGAAAGACCAAAGAAAGGGGAAAGAAAGCCCAAAGAAAGGGGAAAAAAGCCAAAGAAAGCCCAAAGAAAGCCCAAAGAAAGCCCACAGAAAAGGGAAAGAAAGCCCAAAGAAAGGGGAAAGAAAGCCAAAGAAAGCCCAAAGAAATCCCAAAGAAAGCAAAAGAAATCCCAAAGAAAGCCCAAAGAAAGCCCAAAGAAAGGGGAAAGAAAGCACAAAGAAAGGGGAATGACAGCTCAAAGAAAGGGGAAAGAAAGCCCAAAGAAAGGAGAAAGAAAGCCCAAAGAAAGGGGAAAGAAAGCCCAAAGAAAGGGGAAAGAAAGCCCAAGAAAGCCCAAAGATAGCCCAAAGAAATTGGAAAGAAAGGGGAAAGAAAGCCCAAAGAAAGCCCAAAGAAAGCCCAAGGAAAGCCCAAAGAAAGGGGATAGAAAGCCGAAAGAAAGGGGAAAGAAAGCCCAAAGAAAGCCCAAAGAAAGGGGAAAGAAAGCCCAAAGAAAGGGGAAACAAAGCCCAAAGAAAGGGGAAAGAAAGGGGAAAGAAAGCCCAAAGAAAGGGGAAAGAAAGGGGAAAGAAAGCCCAAAGAAAGCCCAAAGAAATGGGAAAGAAAGCCCAATGAAACCCCAAAGAAAGGGGAAAGAAAGCCCAAAGAAACCCCAAAGAAAGGGGGAAAGAAAGCCCAAAGAAAGGGGAAAGAAAGCCCAAGGAGAGGGGAAAGAAATCCCAAAGAAAGGGGAAATAAAGCCCAAAGAAAGGGGAAAGAAAGCCAAAGAAAGAGGAAAGAAAGGGGAAAGAAAGCCCAAAGAAAGGGGAAAGAAAGGGGGAAGAAAGCCCAAAGAAAGCCCAAAGAAAGGGTAAAGAACGGGGAAAGAAAGCCCAAGGAAAGCCTAAAGAAAGCCCAAAGAAAGGGGAAAGAAAGCCCAAAGAAAGCCCAAAGAAAGGGGAAAGAAAGCGCAAAGAAAGCCCAAAGAAAGGGGAAAGAAAGCCCAAAGAAAGGGGAAAGAAAGCTCAAAGAAAGCCCAAAGAAAGGGGAAAGAAAGCCCAAAGAAAGGGGGAAAGAAAGCCCAAAGAAAGGGGGAAAGAAAGCCCAGAGAATGCCCAAAGAAAGCCCAAAGAAAGTCCAAAGAAAGCCCAAAGAAAAGGGAAAGAAAGCCCAAAGAAAGGGGAAAGAAAGCCCAAAGAAAGGGGGAAAGAAAGCCAAAGAAAGGGGAAAGAAAGCCCAAAGAAAGGGGTAAGAGAGCCCAAAGAAAGGGGAAAGAAAGCCCAAAGAAAGGGGCAAGAAAGCCCAAAGAAAGGGGAAAGAAAGCCCAAAGAAAGCCCAAAGAAAGCCCAAAGAAAGTCCAAAGAAAGCCCAAAGAAAGGGGGAAAGAAAGCCCAAAGAAAGGGAAAGAAAGCCCAAAGAAAGGGGAAAGAAAGCCGAAAGAAAGGGGAAAGAAAGCCCAAAGAAAGCTGTAAGAAAGCCCAAAGAAAGGGGAAAGAAAGCCCAAAGAAAGGGGCAAGAAAGCCCAAGAAAGGGGAAAGAAAGCCCAAAGAAAGCCCAAAGAAAGTGGAAAGAAAGGGGAAAGAAAACCCAAAGAAAGACCAAAGAAAGCCCAAGGACAGACCAAAGAAAGGGGAAAGAAAGCCCAAAGAAAGGGGAAAAAAAGCCCAAAGAAAGCCCAAAGAAAGCCCAAAGAAAGCCCACAGAAAGGGGAAAGAAAGCCCAAAGAAAGGGGAAAGAAAGCCCAAAGAAAGCCCAAAGAAAGCCCAAAGAAAGCCCAAAGAAAGGGGAAAGAATGCCCAAAGAAACGGGAAAGAAAGCCCAAAGAAAGGGGAATGACAGCCCAAGAAAGGGGGAAAGAAAGCCCAAAGAAAGGAGAAAGAAAGCCCAAAGAAACGGGAAAGAAAGCCCAAAGAAAGGGGAAAGAAAGCCCAAGAAAGCCCAAAGATAGCCCAAAGAAATTGGAAAGAAAGGGGAAAGAAAGCCCAAAGAAAGCCCAAAGAAAGCCCAAAGAAAGCCCAAAGAAAGCCCAAAGAAAGCCCAAAGAAAGGGGAAAGAAAGCCCAAAGAAAGGGGAAACAAAAGCCCAAAGAAAGGGGAAAGAAAGGGGAAAGAAAGCCCAAAGAAAGGGGTAAGGAAAGGGGAAAGAACGCCCAAGAAAGCCCAAAGAAAGGGGAAAGAAAGCCCAAAGAAAGCCTAAAGAAAGGGGAAAGAAAGCCCAAAGAAACCCCAAAGAAGGGGAAAGAAAGCCCAAAGAAAGGGGAAAGAAAGCCCAAGGAAAGGGGAAAGAAAGCCCAAAGAAAGGGGAAATAAAGCCCAAAGAAAGGGAAGAAAGCCCAAAGAAAGGGAGAAGAAAGCCCAAAGAAAGCCCAAAGAAAGGGGAAAGAAAGGGGAAAGAAAGCCCAAAGAAAGCCCAAAGAAAGCCCAAAGAAAGGGGAAGAAAGCCCAAAGAAAGCCCAAAGAAATGGGAAAGAAAGCGCAAAGAAAGCCCAAAGAAAGGGGAAAGAAAGCCCAAAGAAAGAGGGGAAAGAAAACCCAAAGAAAGGGGAAAGAAAGCCCAAAGAAAGGGGGAAAGACAGCCCAAAGAAATCCCAAAGAAAGGGGGAAAGAAAGCCCAAAGAAAGGGGAAAGAAAGCTCAAAGAAAGGCCAAAGAAATGGGAAAGAAAGCCCAAAGAAAGGGGAAAGAAAGCCCAAAGAAAGGGGAAAGAAAGCCCAAAGAAAGGGGAAAGAAAGCCCAAAGAAAGGGGAAAGAAAGCCCAAAGAAAGGGGGAAAGAAAGCCCAAAGAAAGTGGAAAGAAAGGGGAAAGAAAACCCAAAGAAAGCCCAAGGAAAGCCCAAAGAAAGGGGAAACAAAGCCCAAAGAAAGGGTAAAAAAAGCCCAAAGAAAGCCCAAAGGAAGGGGAAAGAAAGGGGAAAGAAAGCCCAAAGAAAGCCCAAAGAAAGGGGAAAGAAAGCCCAAAGAAACCCCAAAGAAAGGGGAAAGAAAGCCCAAAGAAAGGGGAAAGAAAGCCCAAGGAAAGGGGAAAGAAAGCCCAAAGAAAGGGGAAATAAAGCCCAAAGAAAGGGGAAAGAAATCCCAAAGAAAGAGGAAAGAAAGGGGAAAGAAAGCCCAAAGAAAGGGGAATGAAAGGGGGAAGAAAGCCCAAAGAAAGCCCAAAGAAAGGGTAAAGAACGGGGAAAGAAAGCCCAAAGAAAGCCCAAAGAAAGGGGAAAGAAAGGGGAAAGAAAGCCCAAAGAAAGCCCAAAGAAAGGGGAAAGAAAGCGCAAAGAAAGCCCAAAGAAAGGGGAAAGAAAGCCCAAAGAAACGGGAAAGAAATCCCAAAGAAAGGGGAAAGAAAGCCCAAAGAAAGGGGAAATACAGCCCAAAGAAAGCCCAAAGAAACGGGAAAGAAAGCCCAAAGAAAGGGGAAAGAAAGCCCAAGAAAGCCCAAAGATAGCCCAAAGAAATTGGAAAGAAAGGGGAAAGAAAGCCCAAAGAAAGCCAAAGAAAGCCCAAGGAAAGCCCAAAGAAAGGGGAAAGAAAGCCCAAAGAAAGCCCAAAGAAAGCCCAAAGAAAGCCCAAAGAAAGCCCAAAGAAAGGGGAAAGAAAGCCCAAAGAAAGGGGAAACAAAGCCCAAAGAAAGGGGAAAGAAAGGGGAAAGAAAGCCCAAAGAAAGGGTAAGGAAAGGGGAAAGAAAGCCCAAAGAAAGCCCAAAGAAAGGGGAAAGAAAGCCCAAAGAAAGCCTAAAGAAAGGGA